>NW_026048486.1:0-300000 GCF_023864345.2 Schistocerca serialis cubense
ACAGAAAAGGAACAACTTGTGATAACAACTGAATAAAAAATTTGCCTAAAATTTGACAAGTGGACAACTTATTAGTAGTAAAATGTGCATTTAGAGTAATTTTAGTAAGAGTGTGGCAGGTGTATACTACTGCCCTTAAGCTCCAACACTTGTGTTTGAAAGATTAAATGTACAACATACAAAACAGTAAAAATATCTTTGTAGCGATATACAGGTAATAAGACAAAGCATTTGCAAGTGTTAGTTTACCTCCACCATGTCAGCTGTTTTAATTCTGACGGTAGTGACTGGAGCA
This sequence comes from Schistocerca serialis cubense, assembly GCF_023864345.2. Classification (NCBI taxonomy): domain Eukaryota; kingdom Metazoa; phylum Arthropoda; class Insecta; order Orthoptera; family Acrididae; genus Schistocerca; species Schistocerca serialis. Next base: position 296 of record NW_026048486.1, read on the forward strand.
GTATCGATTTTGTTTGTTAAATGACGGCATTTCTGTCTCTCTAAATGTAATTTTTTCTTCGTCACTTCAAGTCTACATATCGCAAATTCCACCAAATTTTTCGGTTTATTTGGAGATAAAGTAACTGGTTCCTTTGTATAATCCCCTATATACGATTTTATGAAAGTTGTTGGCCATTTTAGTTGATATAGATCTGTGACAGGACTAAAAAGAAGCAATATGATGACAAAATTTCCTGCACTGATTTTGAACACAAATTTAACATTTTACTGCTAGCAACTACAGTTATACAACGTATTACACAATCAGCTAATTATGTTATCATGAAACAGTTAGCACTTTATGCTAACCGACTATTTCTGTGTACAGTATATCTTGCTTCTTTTGAACCGCACTTACAGTAGAGAATTTCTGCGTGGGAACACTCCAGCTGCAATAATTTATTCATTGGAGAAAAAGGAAACTAAGACCATCTTCAATAAAAAAACTTAGTCATGCAGAACTGCCCACCATAATATAAAAATTTTAACCTTACCATCCATTTACATGTACAGAAAAATTTCGTAAATCGTTGCCAGTGTATTGCCAGGAAACAAAACATGTGTTCATTCACATGACAACAAATAAAGGCCGACGTAGAAGTATGCCACACAAACTGTGAACTACTGAGAAAGCTCCTTGGTACTCAGTTGTAAAACTTAACTTCCTAAGAGTATACTGGGCAGTATGGTTAAAAAGGTATTCCGGAAAGAGCTAAAGGATTGTTTAATGGAAACAAATTTTATGCATCAAATAGTTACGATGTATGATCTGTCGTTAAGGAATATACGAATAGCTTTAAGACCTAAATATTAATCGAGAGAAAAATCTATGCAGCCTACTATCATTATCACCAAATTTATGTTCTATATTTTAATATGTAGACTATGTATTTTAATTATTAGATTAAACTGACTTGTCCTATATTAAAAGTACACACACTGTAGATAATGTAATGATATGGAAACAAAGGTAAATAAATAAATGAAACATTTTGATCTGAGTAACCTTCCAATTGTCTGTTAACAACAAATTTTCCTCTACGATACTATTCAGCTTTTTATACAAACTAAATGAATCTTGAGCTAAATGTAGTTTCAGATGGAATCAAATTATATGTGTAAGTCAGTCAGACTTGTGCACAACAAGTTTCGTTGCGATCGTTTCGATGAAAGTACAAACAAAATGCAACTTATATAACATTTTCCGAACTAGACGACGCTTCTTGTACATTTCTCCGAGTTGGTGGTTTCCTTTTTTTTCGTTGAGGTGCTAAGTGCCTAGGAAGATCAAAAATTATATATATGAACATAGTAACTGTTCTCGAAAGAACAGCTACCATTAATGACCGTGCATTTTCTCTGGAATAAATGATAATTAATTGAAAGCCCCAGCTGCCGACAGGTATTGTTGATATACCTCGATGGGGACAGCTGAAAATGTGTGCCACGACCAGGATTCGAACCCGGCATCTCCTGGTTACATGGCAGACGCTCTATCTATCTGAGCCACCAAGGACAAAGACGAACAGCGCGACTGCAGGGACTTAGCCCTTGCACGCTCCCCGTGTGAAATTTAAGAGGATGCTTTCTTCTTCAAGTGCGCCGCTATTTCGGCTTGCTCCTAACCATCATATGAACAGTAGTCACAATCTCATAAATAATTTTTCAACAAAATCCCCAAACAGAGTAATTCATACCTCTCAAATATCTGTACCCGGTTTGTCTCCCCGTACATAATTTTCATGACGTAACCGGTAGAATGGTCCAGAAAGAAATCATAACTGACTACATACCGACGCTTCAAACTCGTTAATTTATCTGAAATTCAACTGAGGCGCTATAAATAGTTTAGGGGACGTCTTCTGTTCCCTTCTCGGACATAAACGAAAGCTTCATCGATTTACTAACAAAGCTATTCAACTCTACAACAAATATACTCCCCTAAAGATTGGAAATGTAAGCAGGAAGCCTGTACCCTGGATAACTGAGGAACTAGAGACGCTGCATATTGGGCATACAAACAGTGCCCCACAGGTGAAAATCAATCCGCTTACAAGCAGAAGCAGAAAAGAGTCGGCCAAGAGGCGAGAGATGTAAAACGCAGGCATGGCCAGAAATTAACGTACAACAGAAATAAACGAGTTGACCTACAGAAAAAGCTGCGTGGTCTTGGTGTAGGCAAAGTAAAAGCTGCAGTTGTTACAATTGTCCCACCCGAAAAAATGAACCGATATTTCACATTACCTCGGAACACAATTGAACTACAAACAAAACAGAGACTCAATGATTATCTCAAGGGAGTAAATGACCCTAGCAACGAAAAGTTGTATCTATAGCATGTTACTTGCAGTGTGGTAAGAAATGCAATCAAGAGTATCGGATCGGTGTCTACCGGACACGATGGCATCGCAGTCCAATGGTGAAGCTTATTATTGAGCCACTACTGCCCACTATAACAGACGTATTGGACCACTCTTTAACTACAAATATTTTCCCTGTGCTCTGGAAAAAGGAATAGTTAACCCACTACTTAAAAATCACTTTGCCAAGGCAAACACTGATTGCCGACCTGATGCGTTCTTCCTGCACTGCTCCAAGGTCATGTAATGTATAGTCCACGACCGGCTGACAAACTACCTAACCGCAAACAACCTGCTAGACGGATACCAAGCAGGTTTCCGTAAATATCACAACTTCTGCCTTAATAAAGCTGACCAGATGACCTGAAGCTTGCCATGAATGCACAAAAAGTGACTGTCATTTATTTATTACACTTCAGTAAGCCTTTAACGCTGTCGACTCCGATATTTCACTTGCGAAACTTATCAAACTAAATTTCTCGCCTTGTGAACTACAACGATTTGTTCTTACCTGACGTCTAGCCAGCAATACGTCTTGCCGGTAACCATAAATTCAGATTGGAGGCAGGCAGCATTAGCATACCCTAGAGTTCGGCAGTAGTTATTTCATTGTTTGTAAATTTTCATTGTATAGGACTTATGAGTCATCAGTTTTGTCTTACGGGAAAATGCCACGTTCACGCTGATAACATCCAGTTGTATCTAAGTGCAAAACTAATAAATCTGAAGACAGCAGTCGAGAATACCGACCTGTGTGCACTTCAAAGATAGGCGCAGGATGTAAGGTTAAAGCTCAACCTATACAAAACGCAAGAGCTACTAGTTGGTCCTTCTAGGCTCATTAACCTGCATTAATGGGAATCCCTGTCGTCTTTAATCCTAAATGGGATGAATAGCAACTTCTCTCCTTCAACAAAGAGTCTAGGAGCAATAGCACATGACAATGTAAATTGGACAGAGGGTGTAGCCGCAGTGTGCAAGAAGACATCGGTATCTCTCCATAGAAAAATATAGGCAGCTGTTCCCTCTTGACCTTGAAAAGAAACTTGTAGAAACACTTATACTTGCAGTTATTGATTACAGTGTTGTCCTGTACGGAATTTCTAAGGAATGTTCACGGCCCTTGGGTGTGGTTATGAATGCCTGTGTGTGTTATATATGTGATGTTACACTCTGTGATCATACTTCACCATCATCTGCACAGCTATGCTGGTTGCATGCAGACAAGCGAAGAAATTCTCATATCCTCTGTCTTCTCTACAGTTTTATCAACGTACACTGTTTCCCATATCTTTCTTCGAACTTAACGCTCTTGTTTGAACATCATAGCAGAAACTCATATCCGTCCCGCTCCATCGTTCACGCACTTTCTCGAAATACTTCCTGTAGCAGCAATCCTGGTCTGGAGTAACCTCTCGTAGCATATTTGAGAACTGAAGAACTTCTCCAGCTGTAGAAAGCAGTTAATGATGTAACTACTAAAGTAACAACAATGATTACGGTTGTCGCTGTACACACTCGTTACCCTTGTACTTCCTTCTTTGCAATAAGATCTTCCTCATTGTCCAGTATTCTTAGCTTGTGCAGTTTCCTTAAACTTCTTTTCCCCAGAACTCGTATCAGAAAACATCTATTTTTTACATGTAAATGCTTTTTGTACCTGACCTACCATTATTGTTATTCTATCGTTATTATTGTCACTATGATTACTATTATTATCACTATTAGTGGCAGTACAGCAGTAGTAGTACAAGTACTGCCAGTATTAACTTTATTTGCTTGTAGCCAGTGTTAGTTACATTGTGACTATGGACGCTCAAATCATTTTATAGTATTTATCATATTAAAACTGTTATTTCTTAGGGAACTATGATGTAAAAGGTACTGTATGTATGAAATACTGATCCGATGTAAGAGACAACCCAAAATAAATAAAATAAGTTAATCAAAGATTAGATTAGATTAGGTTAAACATTAGATTCCCATACATGTTTAGCAATTGGGAACTATTGCCGGGTTTGCTAGCGAGGAAATAGATATTGAAGATGTCTAAATTTCTTCATGCGATTAATATTCCCTTGGTTTAAAATAATCTATTCTGGCCCATCACTATACGTCATATATTTTGTCTTCTCAAAGTAGACCTGTAACACTACTTTCTCAGCTTTCTCTGTCAGTCGATGAATCTTTGTGACAGATGAGTTACTATTGTTGTAAGTAAATGTCTATGTCATCTACAGTGCCCAGACAATCAACTTTCACCAGTTTAGTTTATGTTCTAGTTTGAAGCATTCTTTATTTCCTTCTTCTTGCCTCAGTCTCTTCCTCCATTCTTGAATGACCTTTTTCGCAAGACAGAAAGTATTAGACAAGATCCATCACTCTGTCTGACTCCGCGCGTCGGTTGTGGACGAGAGGTTTTAGGCGCTTCAGTCTGGAGCCGCGCGACCGCTACGGTCGCAGGTTCGAATACTGCCTCGGGCATGGATGTGTGTCATGTCCTTAGGTTAGTTAGGTTTAAGTACTTCTAAGATCTAGGGAACTGATGACCTCAGATGTTAAGTTCCATAGTGCTCAGAGCCATTTGAACCATTTCTGTCTGACTCCAGTTCGGGTTTGAAATGGGCCCGAGATCTCGTCGACTGAATTAACTTTGACGCCGTTTCAATCAAAGGCTGTTTAATCAGATTTCTGGATGTGTTGTCCATATCAAATTTCTTCCAGAATATTTAACAATGACTGACTGTCAATTGAGAAATGCGGTTCTTCAAGATCAACGAATACCACCATACCATCACATAGTCGTTCCTCTCAATCGTTTTGTATCTGACGATGTTCTTCAAGTCTGTTTATCAATATGATCTTCAATTCTGTTCTGCAGTGGTTTGGAGAGAATCTTGTACGGAAGAGAAATGCCCACATAATTACTGACGGGTTTTTTGCCTCCTTTTGTGTGGAGTGATGCCGACAGCCACACAAGGATTTGCTACCAGATCTCTGTATCTCCTGGAGAGTTCAGCTGGTATGTTCAGAGCAAAAGTAATGTGTAAAGAAGCAAAGTAATAAGTTGATGTTAAAGTAGGTTCACATTTGATTTTATCCACTACAAATGGTTGAAAGCCAGTGACTCTGAAAACAATGGGTTTGTTTGTAAATAACTTTAATGCTACCAGTCACGATTTCCTTTCATTCATATTTTAAATGACGCCTTTCGGGAAATTATTGCCATTTTCATGTGTTTTTTCTCTTTGTGCTATCCAATTTTGATGTAATGTTTTCGATGTGTGAGGTCCTGTTATGTTTTTCTGGCTTAAGCGCACTCAAATCCTTTCAACTCTTGTTGCAAGAACTCGCTATGAGAGGCGAGCCACAACAGACTGGCGGTGGCACACAGGACAACGTCAACATGAATGATCAGTCGGAGCCACAGCCGATGTTAAATGGATCGCGTCGGAACCGCAATAACCAGTGGTTCTCGCGCAATGACTCAAGTAGCCGTCGGAATGGGACGCAAAACGGCGGGTCGTCCAATGGTGCGCTGGCCGATAACAGTGTGGAAATTCGCGGTCTTGATCCCCGGCATAATGCGGCACGGAAAGAAGGAGATAACCAGGCCAACAATTGACTAGAATCGGCCAGCTTTGGCTGCAATTCGCTATGTGATTGGCCTCCATTCTTGTACATGGATACTGAGGGCATCAGAGAAGATTTGTTGCGGGAGCCGGAGAACGTTTCCTTTATTTCGTGCCTAGTGCTTAGTGTAAATGTTAGTGGTAAATGTATTCATTGTATTCTAGACACAGAAAGATACGTGTCAGTCATGAATGAGAACGTATTTGAAAGTTGCATGAAGGAGAAGGCGTGGCCCGTATCGCCCCTTCAAAGGACGAAAATTCTGGGCGCAATAGAAGGCAAGATAGTGCCAGCCACCAAACAAGTTTTGATAGTTTTCATAACCTGTCAGTCGCTGCAGTATTAGGACTGGACTTACTCTATTTTTATCGTGCAAGCCTTAACATGGAAGGTCAACACGTGGAATTTAATGTAGCCATTAGACAGATGAACCTGACCATCGGGTAAAACGTACTCCTCAAATCGTACCGGTTGTCGCAGAAACATAAACATCTCTGCAAGATGTTCTTTAGGTGTTCTGTGGCCCGTACAGAGTACGCCAGATCATCCATCAGAATGTGGTAGAAATAAAAACCCTGAGGACAAAAAGATCGCGAGGTATGCACCTCGTAGCTAACCTGAAGAAGTTCAAGGAGCTGTAAACTTGCCTTTTCTCGTTAGCGTGGTTAGAATGATCTAGTGTAGTTGCTTGTTTATGGTGTCCTTGCATTCCCTTCTTAATGTTGTTTGCATTGGTTTAAATGTCACCGTTTTGGTTGACCCTTTTCCGTCGCAGGTGCTGGATTACGTTGGTTCTTACTGCGCGTTTCTCGCCCGATAGAAGAGGAGAAATCTTGTCTGTGACGGGAAGGGCTAGGAATTCGAGTCAATTAGCTCTGCCAGACGTGTGGAATCGTTCTGAGTAGGACTTATTTGTGTTGCCGGCCCCGGGTGTGACAGTGCCGTGTCGTTGACTGACGAATGCACTAGTCCTTTTTGCAGAAAAGCAATGATGAATCGGAGACTGTCAGAGAGGATAACCCAGTGGAGCAGACGAGGTACAGTACTGAGCGAACGACAACAGGTACCGAAGCACCAACTATCTTAGTATTAATGGATTAATAATTCTAAACCAGTAAGTAAACACGCCGACCGGTAAACAGACTAAACCTTTACCGAAGCTAGTTTCACTGTATCCCCTTGTGGTGTCTAGTGCTTGACTAGTTTTCGCACTATGTTTCAGATACCTAAGTTACTTGAGGTTCTATTTGCCAAATCCGCCATGATGCTGGACAGAGAGAGAGAGAGAGAGAGAGAGAGAGAGAGAGAGTAAAACCCAACCTACAGAGGCCAGGCCCAGTCACGGCCTTTAAAGTAAATCTAGAGTGACGGACTGAATTTAAATTTCTTTGGTAATGGTCAAGAGAATGACCCGGGAGTATGACGTCATACTCATTATCCTCTTACATGTATATTGTTATTGCATGTGGAAATGGCTCTGAGCACAATGCGACTTAACTTCTGCGGTCATCAGTCGCCTAGAACTTAGAACTATTTAAACCTAACTAACCTAAGGACATCACACACATCCATGCCAGAGGCAGGATTCGAACCTGCGACCGTAGCGGTCGCGCGGTTGCAGACTGTAGTGCCTAGGGCCGCCGGAGTGGCGCCTAGAACCGCACGGCCAGTCCGGGCGGCTATTGCATGTGGACTGACGCTTGTAGTACAGGTGACAGAACTAACATAGTGCATGCTCTCACTAAGTATCCTGTGTGACATCTCCTTCCCTACCGGTTACTTGTTTTTATGCTGCAGTCATGGACTGTGCAGCTGATCCCATGGGGAGGTTTGAGTCCTCCCTCGGGCATGAGTGTTAGTGTGTTTGTCCTTACGATAATTTAGGTTAAGTAGTGGGTAAGCTTAGGGACTGATGACCTTAGCAGTTAAGTCCCATAAGATTTCACACACATTTTTGAACTTGTTTTTATGATGTAAGACAATTCTATGGTCCTATTGGGTCAGGATAGTTCTTTTTGTAATATTGTGCGCGCATTAAGTTTTTGTGTCAGACTTTGTCAATGTAAATGAGCTGGGCCCAATTAATTGTAAAGCTACAAGCGCAATGTTCGAAGTGAATTTGAGAAGGCTGTAGAGTTTGTCAATTATCGTGTGTTATATTCTTCCCTTAGTGTGTAGTTTTTCTCACATAGGTAAAAATGACCTTTTTTTAACCTATGGAATGATCTGGGCACACCTAAGTGTAAATCCAGCGCTTATTGCTCTTTATTTGAGAAACATATTGTAACCTTTTTTTCTGAATGTAACCCACTTTCATAGGTGAGTGTACCACTTCCAAACTGTTGTTATTTCTCATTGAAAACACTGTTGCATGTCGCCAGAACAAAAGCTTTTCGTGCTGGAGCGACCAGCAGTAGAGGGTAAGGGAACAGCGCTCCTGAGCGAGGGGCGGCGCTGCGGCCTGGCGGCGCGCGGCCACCACTTCCCCCTGCTTTCCGTCGCTCGTGCCTCGGCGGCGTAGCTGTGGCAACACCGAGCCCAAGCAGTCCACAGTTGGGGGCTCATCACGTCTACAGAGCCCACAGCGGCTGGCTTCTCCCGACAGCTGCCCATCTGAGTGTCTGGGTCCGTACGGCAGACCCGGCCAGGCCCACCTTTGCCGCCAGCCGGGCACCTGTCAACGCACGCGCTGCGGCCGATTCGACCCTCGCCCGCCCCGTGAGGCCAGCCGCCGCGGGTGGGCAGCAGTGGGGGAGGGGTCCTATTGATGGACGCCTACGTGACTCACCTGCGGCAGCGAGAATGGGCCGTCGAGGGCGACTTCCGAAATACTTCCCGCTGCACCACGCTGTTATCTGCTGTGACCCTCATGTCAGGAAATCAGCCGAGGACCTACGGACAATTCGGGGCAGTCACGGGTCTTCCATTCGCGTGGCACAACAAAGACGCTCTGCAGTGAAAATTTGTGCTTCTTGCGTTTGGTTGCTTTGCAGTTCTAAATTAACTTTTTGCTGTTGTCAAAGAATGTGATTAGGAACTATTTAGTGGTCACTACTGGCATTACGCAAATCATGCTGCACCTCCAATGTGCTGAGGTATTTGAAAGACGGTCTTCAGTGACAGCCTCGTGCTTTACGTTTGTGTTGGGAGGTGAACTATAACGTTTTGGTTGTTTTCCACAAGACTGACTGTAATTGGAGCATAGAGCAAGGACCTTACGATGACAATTGCCCTTGTGCTACCAGTCAAATTGTTAATTAACATCGTGGTGCTGAAAAGACTGAACTTAGTCCTCTTGTCTTATAGGTTGTGGGTCGAGCGACTTGGAATCAGGGTAGCGGTCCTCTAACGTTGAGGATCCCAGACTATTGTTTTCCTTGCTCCCACCAGCAGAAATATGATCTGTGTGATGCAGTAGTGAAAGATGTGTTTCCCCAGCTGTCAGCCACCAATGTCGACAGCTGTGCATGACAAGGCACACATGGACATCAAGTGTCGGTGTAGTAGAAGTCCGTGAGTCTACTACCAGGCCGCCCGGACAGATTTACTGTGGCTGCGATGATTGGACCGAACCGCTCCTGCACTTCAAGTCATGCCAGCGAGACAGAACTTCCCACTCAGCCTCGGAGGCATTGCTCCACATCCATCGTGACTCCGTTGACACAGATGCGAGTGCTTACATTTGAACAGTGCAGTGCTTCGATTAAGTACGTCACTCCGTCCAAAGTTTTTTCGAGTGCTCCTTTTTGTTTCAGTGAATACATAGTGAATGGCGATGCAAATTGAGTTGCAATGATGTGTTGTCGAGAGTTTTACTGTTTCAGTGATTTTGCTATACTTGTTCCATCGGAATTAACTGATATCTGAACGTGTCTTGAATGTAGTGATTTGTTTCATCTTATGCAGTGTGTGTCCATATCCTGCTCTTCCATTTTTGCCATCTCTTTTCACTATTTCTCTTACTGTTTTCCGTCACTGATTGATTTCAAGTGTCCTTCAAATGCTGCCAATATATGTTGGACGCTTGGAGGTCCAGTTTAAGAGACTCACAAACGGGCTTGACATTGGCAAGTGACCTTCTCTTTTGTGTTAGTATCATGTTCAATTGACTGTTTACCATTTTTAAGTAATATTTACATGTCAGTGTGCATTGGAATGTTTTTCTCTTCATTTTGTGTCCTTTGTATCATTATAGTCTTATTATTTGCATAATGGTATGTTCAATATGCATCATTCTCCCTGTTTTGGTTTAATATTTATGTATTAGGGTATTTTGCAGTGTTTTATTTTGTGTCATTCACGTCATTAGTTTCTTGACACTTGGGTAATAGTACCTCAGTCTGTCCGTTGTCAGCATTGTTTCGTTTGTTACATATGAGTTAATGCATCCTGCGACTTTCTTGTTTTTGTGACATGGTATATCATTTTATGAGTTAATGTGTCGTGTGACTTGTTGTTTCTTTTTTGTGCCCTCGTATAATATCTCATGTACATACTCAGTTATTGTTGTATTTTGTGACACTGATAAAGTTTTTGTATTTGTGTATCACACCATCCATGTATGTGGTTTCAAAAAAAAAAAAAAGTAAACAAATTTATTTGGTTAACAACCCCACAGTTTCCTTAAGTACCAACATGGCTGCGTCCATGGAAGTCCCCCTGCCCCAGTCAATGTCAAGATTTTCGAAGCCCTCGTATTTTTCTCGATAAGAGTACTTGCGACAATCTTCTTTCATAGGTCCGTGTGATGAAAGACATGCACTTCATTCACCATTCAGTGCTCGTATTTCATATTTCTAATCCCAGCATTCTGATATTCGGTAATATAATAATTCAGGCCCTGTTAATAATTTCTATGGGTTGCCTAATTTGTTTGACGATGTTTACAGTTTGTCTCACACTGATCTGTGAGAGGAGCTTGGCACTAGGAATTTTCTTTATTTATGGGCGAGGGCAGCAGTCTTTCTAGCAACCATGATGGCTTCCCGTTTCCCATCCTTTTTCCGATCGCCAGGGTAGCGCTTGATGTTGTTTGAACGTTCAGTAGTGGCCAAAGTTTCTCCTGTTTTCAATTCCCCAACCTGCCTTACCAGCCTTTTAACTGCTATTTCTGCTCGATTTTAACGTCGCGAGGTCGCCTCCCTGTGAGATTCCGGCCCTGCGATTGGCCAGTTCAGGTGCGTGCCCGGTTTTCGCGGGTGGGCGCCAACCGCCCTCGGCGTGTGGATAGTGGACAAGGGGCAGTGGGCCGTTCTAGTGTGACCGTGCCTGCGACTGGAGGTGCTGCTTCCACAAGATGGAGTTTCGGTAAGCATGAGCGCCGACGTGCACTGTAGCTTCGCGCCCTGCGGACTTTCATGCTCACTTTTCCGCATCGTCTGGCAGTAGCTCTTTCAGTTCTCCCTTGCAAAATTTGACTCAGAATGTAGGTCTCCCTACATTGAAAACTTGTGCCCTTTGTCCCACGCCACGTGGTGAGTGTCTGGCGCCCCTTCATGTTTCGTTTACGTAGTCGGACCGAAAGCCAAAGTTATCTAGTATCACCTGTATGAATAGTTTCGCGTCTTGCTGGTTTTATACGGCGGAGATTCAAGCGTTTCTACTGGTAATGTATTTGTCGAAGTTGATCGCATTGTTGCAAGGCAAAGTCGCTGGCAACCAAAATGTACTGCTTCGCCGGCCGGTGTGGCCGTGCGGTTAAAGGCGCTTCAGTCTGGAACCGCGTGACCGCTACGGTCGCAGGTTCGAGTCCTGCCTCGGGCATGGATGTGTGTGATGTCCTTAGGTTAGTTAGGTTTAATTAGTTCTAAGTTCTAGGCGACTGATGACCTCATAAGTTGAGTTGCATAGTGCTCAGAGCCATTTGAACCATTTGTACTGCTTCAAGTTTATGAGGTGCACCTTTGGTATCCATAATCGATGACTGAGCGGAGGAAGCCCTAGGGTACGTTCAAGAGAATGGTGGGCTCCACACCCCACCACGTTACATCTACATATATAGTAATGTTAATGCTGTTTCCTGATTACAATAGATATGTGATTATCCCATCTGAAGCGCGTCCCAAACACCCTAGGCTTCACTTACCTATGGGAAGGAGACACTATGTAATAAAATGGATGAATACACCGTCGCAAACATCTGCGGTTGAAGAGAACTATCGAACATTTCTGAGTTGAAATTGTTAGGTCGTTGACATTGTCATATTGTGTTAATGCGTAAACGACTCTGTCTAAAGCCATGCAATGATATTCAAGATCATGCTGTACAGGATTCAAGACGCTCAATTGGCTTCAAGATCGTGGTGTATAGGAGAAAGGTATAAATCATCTGCAACCCGTAGAATTTCAGTGCCGGTTGAAATGATGTTGTCCGTGGTCAGTATCTCGTGTGTACTTTTAAAACATATAAGGGCTGGGCATGGAACACTGAGGCAGTCCTCTCTAGGTTGTACGAGCAATTTGTTCTGCAGTCAGAGCACTGTATCATAGGAAGGTTTGAATACCAAACAAAAACGTCTCTGGAATACACATATCCCTTAATTTTTGTAGTAGGAGTGAATTTTAAACATTGTCGTAAGCACTTTTACGTCGATAAACGAAATACAAAATTGTTGCCTAGTGTTGAACGTTCGAAAAATTTCAAATTCTATAATACGAAGAACGCATAGTTTCCGTTACCCTTCGGAAACCCCACCTGGTTTTCTGAAAACAAATACTTCTATCGCAGCTACCACTCTGAGTGGGTCTTAATAAACTATCTAAGGGTCCTTCTGGCTCAAGACGACGTTCTACTTCCGGCCATTGCTTTAGGTCACGGAGCTGGAATAATTATTTGAACTGTTCAGTGAGGAGAGGAGTGTCATCCAAATACCGTTGAAAGTTCGTAGAAACTTTGTCAGTGCACTATTTGGCGAATTACACAACGAAGGATAGTGAACATGATTCACTCCAAGGACAGAGTTCGTCGAGGACTGCAGCATTTTCTTCAGCTCTTTTAGCTGAAAAGGTGATCACAGGATATGGCCAGATTCTGTGGCTACTGGTGGAATAACGGGACTGCAATCGTAAGACAAACATTTGGTCCGGGCTTCATTTGCGATTTCTGAGTTTTCATACTGTATTCAACACATCGGACAGCTTAATAACACTATTCAACGTTTCACAATAACTATTTGTTTCAGATGTTCCTGGCTTTTTTTTATTTTTACAACCTGTTAGTTGTAGCATCTGTCTTCCAGCATTGCAGGTTGTCTTTTTAAGATATGGAGATCCTATGTTACTTACGTGCTAGCCAACGCTATGCAATCATTTGTGAAGATTCCGTATTCCATGATATCACAGGGGTGTTAGTGTGTAACGAAGAAGCGTAATACGTTGTGAGCCGGAAACGTAGTTCATGAAGTGGCGTGGCACCGATGAACAAGTTGTAAAGTGTCTTCACTAACATCAGAAGTGTTCTGGGAAGCGCACGTTGTAGTACTGAAGCACAGGGAAAGTTTTGTGCGCGTTAAATCCTCTGTGAGGTGTAAAATTAGTCGCGCAATATTTGAGTTTCATATAAGTAATGTTTCAAAATTTTAATGACCCTTAAAATTCTCTCCATAAAAGTGACTTGCCCTACTATGGTTGGCAAAAGTGGTGAAGTAGCGGAAAAATGCTCCTACCGGAGCGCGAAAACGGCGAACACGCTGTTGTTCAAAAGACTCTGACAGAAAAGTGGAGTACCAGCAGCCTCATCTTACTTTCCTCAGCACCTTTAAAAAATTTCCCAAAAATTATGGCATGCAGACAAATTCGCGCGCTTTTTTATGCAGAGAGAGAATGTCAAAGCAGCAGTGGAAAAGACAAAGATATACTGGAACATAGTAAAAGTTGATTGTGGCATAGAAAGATCGAAGGATACATTAGAATTGTGAGAGAAAGAGAGTGTACAGTGGCATGGGTTCATAGTTGACAGTGCTAGGAAATGAGTGAAGGGGACTGTGCTAGTGATACAGGAGTAAAGGGAAGGTGCAGCTGAAAGTGAATGACAGCCAGTGATAAAGAGAGACAGCGTCTACGACAGTGCCATCGAGGACGAGAGAGATAGCGACAGTGAGAAGGCGGCGGCAGTTTGAAGGGGTGAGTGAAATAGTAGCAGTAGGAGAGAGCAAGAGGGAGACAATGACAGTGGGGGGATACAGTAGTAGTAGTAGGGGTGTGGGTTACAGTGAGGGGAGTTTGTCGGAATGAGAGATGAGTTGCCGGGTAAAAATAGAGTGCGAATATATTCGCGTGCAAAAACATTTGGGAAAATTTTAAAGGCGCTGAGGGAACTATAATGAGGCAGCTGGTAGACCATACTTCAGTCAGAGTCATTTCAAACAGGAGAATATTCGAACTTTGTGCTCCGATAGGATTCGTTTTCTCCAGAACGAATTTACCTATCTTGCGATGTAAGCGTTGAAATCACCAGAGGTTGTTCAACAGTGCATTCCACTGCACTTCGCTTACATTGCTTTACGGGGAGAAACGTACCGACAACAGGGCGAATGATACAAAACGTAATTATATCTGTGCTACTGGTATCTACAGTCTTATAGTACGGGAAGTGATCTGTGCTTCCGAAAAAGTATCTTCTTCTCATAGCAGGACAGGGACACCGCCTTTCCTGGGATAGAGGAGGCAGGAGGATAGTCTGTGAGTTTCCGGCAGTCTTCATGTGATATTTTGTAGTTTTAGGGTATTTTTCAAACAAATTGAGGAAAGGGTCAAGTCCATGTGAGAGGTAGTCCACTAAAAATTCGTAACTTACTGACTGCTGTGCAGCAACAGTTTGAGGCGGTGTAATTTTGCTGTCTGAATACATAAACTCTGAATCACATGTGTTCTAATGTTCTTTTGTCTTCGCAGGTGCTTTACAGCATTTCGTGCTGTCTGTGTCTTCCCTGCAGGAAGAAGACACGTGATTTGGGGCAGAAATCAAAGAAAGCACGTTCGACGGAAGTCTATGATTACAGAAATGTGGACATGGAGAAGGTAAGCACTGAGTAACTCCAAGGTGTATGAAAAATTCCACAATGAAGCCAACGACCAGTTACATTACAGTTAATATAGTCACTGATACAGCACCATACAGAATCTCACTGTATCAGCTTCTGGACTCGGCTGAACTCTCTCAACTACTCGTCATAAACAAGCCATCACCTAACGGCATCTCCTCCTACAGTGCACACTGACCCCACCGTTTTATAAGTGCATTTTCAGCGACAGTGAAATAAGTGTGGATCGAGCCACCTAACCCAATTGCAGCCACACGTCTTCGTATCCATCACCCCCATAACACTAGCCGCTCATTTTCCTATGATCTTCGGATCAGCGTAATAGCTATACCTGCTTACAAAAGGACTCGTAATAACTGGTGACAACGGTAACAACACTAATGGTTGAAATTAAGCTAGTAAACTGAACCGAAGAAAACATTTCGGCTGTACACGTACGCATCCCGGACCGACCAAAACTTCCATATGTCACACATTGCCCATATTTTCTATGTTCGCATTTTGTTGTGCATGCGGAGGGAGAGACTAATTATTACTACCATCACACAGTCTGTGTTAATACGATGTCTGTATATTACATTACAATTTCCTTCAGTCAAGCATGCAGTCATTAACGGTTTGAGAAAAGAAGAGCGCGTACTTATGTTCTTCCTACTAGGAGGCAACTTCTGTACATAATGTGGCAATCAGTCGCAACGCTACGGACACCAGCATGCTGTCTTTAATAAATAGTAAAGTGAAGTACGCATGAAGGCAACCGAAAATTACATTCAGTCGATATTGTTACAGAATTGTGGGTCAAACCGTAAAAACATGTCTGGTAGGATTAAACATCGTTCCTTTTGAGAATATTCAGGAGTAGCAATTGATGAATGGTTCAAACATTTAGGAAAACTTTATATCTTTTAATGGATAAGTTAATTTCCATTAGTAGATATAACCCAGACATGTCACAGCATCCCAGACCACGTGGTATTAAATTGGTGCACAGTAGATTGTAATACGTCTACAATTATTTACGTCATGAATACTCTTCCCAGCAAGCATCGGTGAGGAATGTCTGACATCATGACCTTAACCAGAGCTATATGACATAGCATTATTTTCATGACGCCATCAATAAGGATATGCGTTTAGTGTACGCAGATGTGTGTTGCTTAAGTGATATTTAATGTAGCAGGCTTTCTGAAACCTAGAGAGGCTTGCAATGTTTATGTTCCGAGTCTTCAGATGACATGTCATTCGTCAGTTGCATAGAGATCACAGTGGGACGATGGCAGCAGAATGAATTTGCCTTTTGCGGGCACGCGCTCCATCGACTATACTAACCAAGAACGACACACGACCTGTCCTCACAAGTGTACTTCCACCAGTGCCTCATTTCCCGACTTCCAAACTTCACAGAAAGGCAAAGGTCTTGTACTCGAGTTCCAGTCCGGCATATTCCGGCCTTCATATTTCACTACGTGTTTACTGAATATATCTATCCACATTTGCTTCACATATTGTAAACCTTCATTGTACATACAATTTTTCTCCTTTCAAGCGCCAGCTTAACTATTACAGGATGCCTTAGCAGTAGCCATATTACCGTGCCACAGTTTTGTCTAGTGTTTTCCGTTAAAATCTTACCTCACGTTTTCATTCTTGTGGCTCTTAGTTCTCTGCCTTATTTGATGTCTTAATTTATAACCGCCATCTCTAGCACCGTACTTCATATCTCTTAAACGATACAGTTATGGACTGCATATGTTGTATAAAATATGTTTCAGTATTGTAAGTCAAGTGTTTAGAATGTTCGCATCTGTTAGAAAAATATGCAACCCACTCTTCCAGGTTTATGGCCGCTTGAAAAAGAGGAGTGTGTCACAAGTGCCTTCTGTCTTTGAGATATTTCCCTGCCAATGGAGCCCAGAATCAGCTAGTCGCATCAAGTATGGAGATAATAGTGTGGACTGTACGCTGAAGGACGGCTATGCAGAGGTAAGTCAATTTCAATACAACCATGTGAAGTAAGCTGAAAGAAAGGGTAAGAAAGAACGAGAGAGAAGAATGACCAAATAAAGTAGCAAACTGTACGCTTTGCAGAATCTGTTACTCTGCCGGATCACTCTTTCATTTGTACATGAAGGACTAAATAAGAATTACATTTGATTACAATCCAGTAATAGTATCGTGCACTGGTTACAAGAACCTAAGGTAAATCAAAGGTGAAAAGCAGCAGTAGTACTCGTGCACTAAGCTTCCTCTGTAAAACTGCCGTGGGTTCGGAATATATCACTCGTTTCATACGCAATAGTGTTCTTCGGCGCTCCACCTTCATGAAATGAAAAACGAAGGTTAACAGTGACTTAGTGCACCAAAACTGGCAAAAGCTTTCGACGTGCTACCTCAGTCTCCAGTAGACAGGTTACGGCCATAGGGAGTGTTAGTTTGGATATCCTTGCATAAAGCTAAGCACTTCCATAAACTGCTAAAAGCTTATGCCTTCAGTTTAAAAGGAAGACGAAAGATGACTTTAATTTGAGTGCAGTAATTTCAGGAAGTAGTACATACCCACTGCAGAAAAATGTACACAAGGGCACAACGATATAACGTGTGTTTCAGTTCCAGTCCATGTGACGCTTACCTAGAGCCGATGCAGGAGGAAGTTTAGAAACTTTAAGAATAGTTGATAAGAAAATAAATAACCGGAACATAGAACACAGAGGTGTTAGAGAGGGTATTAGAGGGCGGGGATTCTTAAACAAAAGATAACAGTGCTGCCGTAGAGACCCAATGTAATGTTCCAGAATCGGAATTCGAGGTTGATTAGGCGGTGAGAAGGAACACAAAACATAAATTGAAATGACGATGGGAAGAATAAGCTAAGAGAAATTAGTGTGATAACAAAGACAATTATAAACATAAATTTACATTTTCGTTAGTAAGCACTCTCACTTGCAATTCCCTACGTATTTAATTGTGTACTGGCACTTCAAATTTATTTGCTGTAGTGACGTAAGTTAACTGTTTGTTGATGCCTTAGCACTAGTAGCAACAAACTACAGGTAAGTAACTAAGTGTGCTCCATAAATATCTTTCTTTGTCTTTTCACTCTAGTACCTTTTAGCTCTCTACCTTATTCGATATCTTAACTTTCAGCACACATCAATAGCGCCGTACCAAAATTCTTTTAAAACTACAATTACCGGCTACTTATTGAATATATAGTCTGTTTAATTACTACAATTAAAATATCTAAACCTTCATATCTGCTGTATACATGTCTTGCCTAAATTAGTGATGGTAAAAATAAAACTCCCCCAGGTTCGTCTGTTCGGGCGCTTCAAGGTGATAAATGTGGACGAAGAAATTCCTCCGTCTGTTTCCCACGGTTTCAAGCTTCCTGTAGAACCTCGAAACCGCCGGAAGAGACGAGAGAAGAAACAGGAGAATCCCATTGATGTAAGTCAATATTATTACTACCATGATAAATAAGCAGGAGGGAACGGCCAGACAGCGTGAGAGGGAAGAATGCACAGATAGTATCTCAGGTGGTATGCACTGCGGAATCCGCCACTCTGCCAGGTAATACACTGAAAAGCCAAAGAAATTGGTACACCTGCCTGATATCATGTAACGAATGAAGTAGTGTTGGAGGGAACTGACAGCATGAATCCTGCAGGACTGTATATAAATCCGTAGGAGTTCGAGGGGATGGATATCTCTTCTGAACAAGGCATTGTAAGTCTCAATATTGTTCATGTCTGTCTCCAGCTGCACACGCCTCACACCATTACTGAGCCTCCACCAGTCCCCTGCTGACATGCAGGGTCCATGGATTCATGAGGTTGTCACCATACCCGTACACGTCCATCCACCCGATACAATTTAAATATAGAGACTCGTCCTTCCAGGAAATAACTCGTCAATAGTCCAATGTCGGTGTTGACGCGTCCAGGCGTGGCTTAAAGCTTTCTGTACTGTACTCATCAAGGATATACAAGGGGCCTTCGGCTGCGAAAGC
This sequence comes from Schistocerca serialis cubense, assembly GCF_023864345.2. Lineage (NCBI taxonomy): Eukaryota > Metazoa > Arthropoda > Insecta > Orthoptera > Acrididae > Schistocerca > Schistocerca serialis. The sequence goes on from NW_026048486.1 coordinate 19,380, forward strand.
CCATATCGATAATGTTTCGTTGAACCGTTCGCACTCTGACACTTGTTGATGGCTCAGCATTGACATCTTCATTAATTTGCAAAGAGGTTGCTCTTCTGTCACGTTGGACGATTCTCTGCAGTCGTTGCTGTTCTCATTCTTGCAGGATGTTTTCCCGGCCACATCCATGTCTGGGATTTGACATTTTACAGGACTCCTGATATTCACGGTACACTCATGAAATGATCGTACGAGAAAACCCCACTTCATCGCTACTTCGGAGATGCCGTGTCCCATCACTCGTTTGCCGACTATAACACCACATTCAAACTAAGTTAAATCTTGATAACCTGGCGTTGTAGCAGCACTAGCCGATCTAACAACTGCGCCAGACAGTTATTGTCTTATACAGGCGTTGCGGACTCCAGCGGTGTATTCTGCCTGTTTACATATCTCTGTGTTTCAAAACTCATGCCTATAGCACTTTCTTTGGTGCTTCAGTGTATTATTGGGAATCTCTCAAGCTCCATACGTGCTTTCAGAGCATGAGAGACCGCAGCTGACACTCAGATTTACGAGAGAGACATTCACTCTACTACAGACCAATAATATTATCCTCAACTTGTTACAAGGCCCTAAGGTAAAACTAAGGTTGCATGCAAGAATATAAATGTTGAAAGGAATGCTAGGCTACGAAACTGAAGAAGAAGGAAGATGAAGAACAATACACATAGGGAGACGTGGCTCCAGTATAATTGGTGCAAATTAATCAAAGAATACGATATTAATATGTTCGGAGGAATAATGAATCATCTTATAATATAGAAGGACAGTGTGAAAGGAGTATGAATTTAAAATATGTAAAAAACAATATATCGAGACACTGATAAACAAATAGTAAATAACTCTACACGAAGTATTGTTAATCAGGCGTAGTATTTCAATCTGGCGAAAGATACAGTGTAGCAATATCAAAATATATTTATATTTTCGTTAGTAATCTTCCTTTTTTAAATCTACCGGCACAGTTACTGTAAGATTGCAAGTAGTAACCACCGAAAACCATCGAAGACGTTACATATAATACGGCTATAAAAGGATGCGTCCTGTTTTTAGATAATCATAGTCTTTCTTGGTTTCACTCTTTTTCATGGTCTAATGACTTTACATCATGACACGCCCTACCCCACTCTATACGCGATGGTCTGATTCTTTTTTTCTAACGTGCCCTTATCTTCACAATTTTAACATACATTAAAAACACTGTATTTCACGTTTATTACAGCCTACAGTTAAGCCTTAGTTACTTAATATGTAATCCATTTATGAATGCTGAGACAGACGTCTAAATATTCTGTCCTTTAGACACATGCTATTCCAGCTCAGTCACTAATGAATGATAAACTGGAACCTCCCACAGGTCAATTTTTCTTGGGACTTCGGTGAGGAAGAGATGGCTGAAGAGATTCCACGTTTTGAGGAAGACACTTCCAAACTGAGTGCTCAACCTGAAATTTTACCGCAGAAACCTGAGACAGAGTTGTTCGATGCTCCGCAGGAGGGCCGTACTGAGGTAAGTCAGTAGCATTACTACCATGAATAGTTAGTAGGAAGAAATGGCCCGACAGGGTTACAGCGGAGAAAAGCCAATTACACGTCTGACTGCATGCCTTGCAGAATCACCCTCTCTGCGAAATTTGTTTATTTATTTGGAATGTCTCACGCTCCAGACATTCCTACATGACAGCAAAATGCAGTCGAAAATCAAGTTTACATGAAGGACCGTACAAGGGATTCATTTTATTACAATTCAGTAATACTAAAGTCCATTGGTTACAAGCTGTTAAGGTAAACTTCAGATCGAACTCAATACTACTGTTGAGATACAGTAAGCTTCAGTTGTAAAATTGCCATGAGTTCGGAGTGCCACTAGCGTGACACATGTCGGTCTAAAAGGTGTTCGGATGCACCGATTATAGACGACAGCCTCGTAGAGTCGGAGCTGGTCGAGCTCTACTGCTGGCCAGACTCTCATCTGTCCATCGGTGTCGTAAGCTCGAGGCAAACGTGTAGGATTAGAAGCAGACTTTCAGTTTGCGACGATGGCGTTATACACGCAGTGCGATTTCGAATTGTGGGCCGAGCGAGATTGAAACCGGTTGGCTCATTATTAACGCAACTACGACGAGGATAGTGTTGAGCGATTTATGGAAACGTGGAATACATAAATCCGCGTAGTAAAAGTGAAATTATCACAGAACATACTTCTTTTGGAAATAAATCCTTGGTTACCTTATGTCTTTAAGAAAGATATAATACTTTACTGAAGCATACGATGGCATCAAAGCTGGACTGTTCTGAAGCTTGCCACTAAGCTGAAGTTGACCTGTGGCTGCCAGTAGATTGCGTCCTCAGCCATTTTGTGGGAGAAACAGACGAGGTCGGCTACAGGCCTCACTGTTCTGTAAATGTAGACCGCAGTTGCACAACTTGTCTCATCAACACACACTAAACAGAGGTATCATTGCGAAGACGTATCTGTAGTAAACGGAAAAGCTGCGATGCAGTTCTGTAATTGTGTGACATTAGGCAGATCTATTAGTTGAAATGATGTCTCGAATCCGACTTCCAGATGTCAGGGGATTTGAAACCAAGAGCTGGAAATAAATGACTATGAACGCCCTAAATTAACATGTTGTGTGGCAGTAGGGGATAGATGAAGAAGACAGAAGGAATCACAACATCTCAATGATTGTAGCCGACTAGATGGTGAACGTGCCACCTAAGACAGATGATAGAAACGGAATGACTATTACACAAAATCAGTATGCGGGGTAACGGGTACGATGGTTCAATCCCTTGTAAAAGTTCAACAGGATAAATGTGACGACATAAAGATTCCGAATGAACTTATGGAATATTCTATAACATCGACAAAGGCGCTCTACTGGGACTCTTTTATCTACCTTCTAACATAGTTAACACCTAATTGCTCCAGCTAAACTTTCGTGGCGTCTGTTTTGCCTTATTGTGATACTGCCAACGGTTGTTCTAATGCTGACGCTCACGTGATCTTTTAATTACGTTCTTGATGAAAACTATCTGGATAAGTAGACTGTAAGAGTATAAAAATTGTAAGAGCATACGAGCAGTTGGCAGAGACCACATGGAATCAATGGCACAAGCCGTAAGGAAAGGGCGAATGAAGGATGGCCGAGGCATTTTCGGTACAGGTTCTGACAGACGTACCACGAGAACTGAAACAGTGCCATCCCATCTGTTCGTCCACACCGGTATCTATCGGATTTGATGCCGAAGTTATAGATAATTACTATAGTATTACGACGTCTTTGTTGGATAGCAATTCATAAAAAGAAATATGACAAGAATTTTGATTTGTACAGTCAGTAGTAGGCTGCCTTCGAGGCTAAATTATTTAAATGAAAAAGTATTTTGGATCACCTTCCGCCGCAGGCTGAGCAACTTCTTATGGGGCAAACTCTATATCTACATATATACTCCACTCGCCACCATGCGGTGTGTGGCGGAGGGCACTACTCCCGTTATAGTCATATTTATCCCCACCATCACACACACACACACACACACAAACACACACACACACTTTTCCACTCGCGATTCGCACGAGGGAAAATCGACTGTCTGAACGCCTCAGTACGAGCTGTAAATTCCCTTATCTTTGAATGGTGATCATTGCGGGATTTGAAAGGTGGTCGTAATAATATATGCAGTACATCCTCGGCGAAGATAGGATTTTTGGAATTTAGTGAGCAGCCCCTTCCCTTTAGCTCGTCGTCTATCTGCAAATAGTTCCACTTCAAACGTCATAACCATGTAATCCGAAGACAACGAATGTGCGAAATACGTCTTACATAGTAGTATTTACCAAAAGACTGCACTTCTTAGTCGCAAAAGAGGATTACCTCTGACCAATTTTTACTTCAGGTACTAAATCAGAGTAAATGAATAATTTAGTAGGAAATGGAAATTTGTGCAAACTGTGTTACGGGTTCCGCTGGTCCTGTTGTAAAACATAGTCGAGATGCATCCAATCGAAAAGAACACATGCTCTTTCATCCATCATCCTTTCCCATATCTAGACAAAGTTTTCTAATGACCTCGTCAATGATGGTACGTAACGCTCAATAAGCATACTCCCGTCATTGCGGCTGCCACTGCACGTACTTTCTACGTGTGATGTTGCCTCGCCACAGCTGTGCTGTTAGGGATACGTCGGATAATATCTTTTTTAAATTTACTACTGTGTGGTTGATGGTGTTGCACTTGTTATCTGAAATCCTAAGGAAGTCGATTACTTTATTGAATGACACGATCTGGGACAGATTCTATACGGCTAAAAACGTTCCTCACACTTATTAGCTGGGATGATTTGACCGAAGAGAGTGACGCACATAAATGCACGCAAAATAGTTCCACGTGATAACACAGTAATAATTCTAGATATAAAAGTGTTACCACTGCATGAATACAAATGTGTGATACGTAACGAAACAGAAAACATTAATGGGAAATATATGACTCAACAAGACGATTACTAGTATTGCATTAGCAAGTAATTCTATTTATTGGAGGTTAAAAATATGAAATCATACGCATAACAGACATCAGTTAAGTAGAAGAACAACATCTGTTGGGGGGAAGCGGATGTAACTTTATTGGAGTGAATTAAAACATAAATCTTTAACAACATCAGAGCAATCATACAAGTTCTGGTATATGACACATGAACGTGAAAGACGTGTGAACGTTTTATGCTTGACTAAACACTTTTATTGTAAATGAAATTAATTATCTGGGCAACTGAGATATATGCTTCCTTTTAACTCCAATCGATATGACGATTATCGGATGTATTACTTAACTTTATACATGATTCAGAGTAGTAATAAAAGACATATATATCAACATTTTCTTTAGCTAACTGTCTTCTTTAGAGTTGAGTGCATGTTTTGCTACGTAGTTGCTGTACGTCTTTATGTGTCCTATTGTAAGAAGTAAACAAAAATTATCACAAACATTACATGCCATGTGGACCACAGAGAATGTCTGAAGTGTGTAGATCATCATTCTCTTAGCAAGTTTCATTCTTCTGCGTGATAATTTTGTATTATGGATTGCACGAAGCACTGCATGGGCAATAACCTGCTTCTTATGTTCGAACCTGAACGTATCTTAGCAATTCTTACTTTCAAGCGCCCGATTAACTATTCCTCCTTGCCTTACCAGTATTCACGTTAGCTTTCAGATCAGTCTGGCCCATAAAAGTGTTCCCACTCCATTACATTCCTGTACCTGTTAGTTCTCTACCTCCATCTTACTTTTTAACAGGCATCTGTAGCACTGCTCTTCATCTTTATTACAACCTACACATAGAGATCTCGTATAACCCATTTCAGAAAGTTAAGTCAGTGTCTAAGGTTCTCTGTAGGTTAGACGCTTGCCTTTACAGCTGAGTCAGTGATGATGAAGTCAAACCATCAACAGGTCCGCGTCATTGGGCGTTTCGACGTGACCAATCTGCTAGAAGATATTCCACCGCTCGAGAACGACGCCTGTAAACTGACTGTGAACGCCGAGACTATTTGCAAGAAAGCAGAGCTGGAATTCGTTTATCTTCCGAAGGAGGATCCCGCTGAGATAAGTTAGTGTTATTAGTACAATGAAGAGCTAGCAGGAATAAATGGCCACTCAGTTTGGAGCGAAGAAAAGACAAATACATCTGAGACTGTCTGTATTGCTGAAACAGCCACCCTGTCGGCCGATAATTTTCGCGAACCTCTCACAATCCGGTTACCTGTCACGACTATAAAATGTAGTCGACTGTCTCGTTTACATGAAGGACTAAACGAGAGATTCACTATATTACAATCCTATATTACACGCTAAGACAAAAGAACGACGCACCACAAACGAATTATCAGAATGGGAAGGATATCGGGAGACGTGATGTACAGGTTAAGACAAACAAATGACTATGATTTCAAAAAAATTGGATGATCTTAACAAACTGAGCAAGTGGACCTTCTCCAAGCAGTTGGTGGCCTTGGCATTGATTGATATGATTGTCTGATGTCCTCCTGAGATATGGTGCCACATTCTGTCCAACTGGCGCGTTAGATGGTCAAAATCCTCAGTTGGTTGCAGGTTCCCTTCCGCAATGCTGCAGACGTTTTCAATTGGAAAGAGATCCGGCGACTTTGCTGGTGAGGTTAAAGTTCGGCAAGAATGAAGACAATCAGCAGAAAATCTTGCCCTGTGCGGAAAAGCACTATCTTGCTGAAATTTAATCCGAGGACGGTTTGTCATAAAGGGCAATAAAACGGGGTGCAGAATACCTTCGACGTACCGCAGTGCTGTAAGATTGCCACGGATGACAACCAACCGAGTCCTTCTATGAAAGGAAAAGGCGCACTATGCATTATTTCTGGTTGTCGGTCCATACGTCGGGCGACATTCAAATTGGTATCTCACCGATGTCTGGGGCGTATATATGCGTTTTCAGCTAAGTATCTCTTTGACACGAGTAGAATTGTCTTCAGCGAAGAAGCTCTCTTCGAGTTGAGCACCGGTGACCAAAGAAGACGTGTCTCAGGAAGCCCCTGGCTGCCACCCTCCGTACAGTCTGACAGCCAGGAGTGACGGTCTGGGGCGCCATTCTTTTTCACAACTGGAACCACTTGGATTCCATTCGCGGCTCCTTTACAGCACAGCTGTACGTTGACGATATTCCACGCAACCCTTTGTTGCTATGCAGGACTTATATTTCAGCAAGACGAGAGTTTATACTGCCTCCCTTCTTGCTTGTCAGATCCTACCATGGCCGTCAAGTTCGTCGGATCTCTCCCCAATTCAGAACGTTCGTAGTGTTAAGCGTGTTGTCCTCCGTCCAGTTCGAGATTCTGATGCAGTAAACACTCCTATTGGCAGAATATGCCACGATGCCGGGAGCACATCCAGTAACAGCAGTAATCTGTGCCACGTCGAAAAACTGCTGGTATAAAGCCCGGAGGAGGAACAGCGCACTGTTGACTCCCTCAATTTGTGAGGCCCTTTCTCTTACATAAATAATTCAGTTTAACTGAAACTGTAGTAACTTGTTAGTCTATATATGTACATCACTTGGTTATTTAGAGGAAACTCACGTCCTTCAATTACTAGACACTAAACTGAATCCAAGGTCTAACGCGATGGTATCACTAGAGATTATAAGCTTCCACTGCAAAATTGTCTCGGGTTCGGTATGGTTACATGGCACCCTGCAACGACTTGAGTCGTGCCAGTTGTAGACCATAGTTCTTGCGAGTCACAAGTGACAGTATGTCACTGCTGGCTGGAGTCACATCCTTCCGTCTACACGGCAGGTTCGAGGTAATGGTGTAAGATAAGCAGTTAACATTTATTCCGCGACAAAGACGTTACTTACGTAGCGTGATTTCTGATTGGGAAATGACGAATACTCAAATCGATTGACTCACTTTCAACGCATCTATGACGATCAATGTTTTACGTAATTTATGGAAATGTGAACAATCTAAATCTGGATAGTCGGTGAACATTTAAAAGGCCACGTACTGATTTCGAGTACTGTGTCTTAGCCAACTCACAACTTCTCCACGTTGTAGTTTTCTTTGGTATATCGTCTCTATCTGGCTTGTTTCTTCCGGAGATGTAAGACTTCACCGAAGTCGACTCCTTCAGAGATGAACTGTTCTATTAGTTTCTAGTGATCTCAGGTACCTCTTGCTTCAACGAGATTGCATCCTTAGCTACTTGCTGGAAAGAACAGAGGAAATTACCAACCTGCTGGACAGTAATGTAAACATTGACCGCAGTAGCATCGGTTCATCTGCTCGATTACGCACCAAACAGAAATATTACAGCCAAGACGTATCGTTATCAAAGGAAAAGATTGCGATGTACTCACATGTATAAGCGACGTAAGAAAACCTATTACCTGAACTGGGCGCCATAGTAGGGTGTGTTAGTGTAATAGGATATGAAACCGGGAGGCAGAATGAGATGTCGCCTGAATACCACAGATGAACATGATATGAAGTAGAATATCATCGATAAAGCAGTCAAAAACAATTACATCACTATAGTGACTGATACCCATGAGAATTTGACGTCCCATGTAACGCAGATTTTAGTAACCGACGGAATTATGACATTAACGCAGTAAGCTTGGTAATGAGGACTTTCGTTTCATCCAAAGCTACATCTAAGGACATGTCGGGAGCAGATGTAAGATTCATTGAAATATTTATGACGAAAAATGATACTCAGCCTTTCTGCTGTGACAGAGTGATAATTCACTGAATGTTACACCAAAGAATGCGGATAACCTAACACACAAAATAACGGTGAACGTTTTATCATCTGATATGACAATAAGAATTAACAACGACGAGTTTAAAGGAGAATGGTATGATGAAGTGTGTTGAATGTTAGGAGATTAATAAAGCTACTGCATGCGAAGGTACAAGGACAACTCTTATGTTACATAAGTTCAGTCGCCACTGCTACCAGAATATACCATGACGGAATATTTTTCGTGTAAGGATCCGTCTGTTTAGCCTCATCCACTATTTTGCTGTGAATAGCATCAGTACAGCTATAACCCTTGGTACGCACGGAACAGGCAACTATTAGAATATCAACCCGAGGCACAACCGTTGCTCTTGTTGTCTCCTGTATGAGGAATGGTATTATGCAGCTCGCCACAGTAGTCCATCGAGTGAGAGCCTCTTGGTTTCTTCATAACTATGGCAAGCGTCATTCATGTGAGTCCACTTTACATGTTCAAGTCTCCATCTATCAGCACAATTTTACAAACATCCGACGTTCCACGTCCACACACACTCCCTCAGTCCTTTTTCACCAACCTGATAACCCCTTGAGGCTTTATGATACATCCTATCAACAGATTCCATCTTTTATTCACTTTCTGTCATAAAAATATTTTTCTCCCCATCTCGATTCAGTTGCCCCATGTAAGCCACGCCATAGGTCCACTTCGTCTTCAGAACTCTCCTGGAACACTTCCCTTCAAAACCATTTGCTCTTTTCTGCCCTGAACCGCTTACAGTTCACTTTTCATTCATGTACAAGGTTAGAATACAGACAAATACCTTCAGAAAAGACCATGTAACATTGAAATTTGCCTTCTATGTTAAAAAATTTTGCTATAGGCGTCCTCAGTTTTGCATCTTTTGCACTTCAGCATTCATCTGATATTTTTCCACAAAAGTAGCAAAACTCTTTTGATACTTTCAATGTCATTTCCTAATCCATTTCCCTCCGTAGCTCACAATTTCGATTTTATTCTATTGCATTTTACTACCTTACTTTCACTTTTTTAGCATTCAGCTAACAACATATTTTCCATAGGTTACCCATTTCGTCCAGCTGAATATTCAAGTAAAATACCGTCTCTGATATAATTGCATTGTCATCGAGTAAACTAAAGTTTTATTTTTTTTCTTCCAGAACTAAAATATTCATTCCAAGTTTCGGTTTCCTTTCCGTATTGCTTGCTGAATGTCCACACTGAATAACACGTGGAATAGGCTAAAAGCCTGTCTAATTCGTGACTCGCATTTCATCCTTGTTACCTTCAGAAATGCAGCAGGTATGAACGTCGGTTTGCTTTGCTTCAGTGTATCTCCCAAGTCGTAGAATTGAGTCAGTAATGGTTCGTGCATCTCTACATCCCTCTTGAACCTAAATTCATATTTTGCCAGTCTAATGATAATTTCGTGTCAGTTCTTTTCCAATCAATCCATTGACATTCACACTCCTTTGAAATTTTCCCACTTTCGAAGTGGGATCATTACATGTTTTTGAAGACTGAGAGAATGTATCCAACCTTGCACGTGGTACATGTCTGGTGAACTCTTTTTTTCTTGCTTCTCACAATGATCCCAATAACAGTAAAGAAGTTTTGTCTACTCGAGGTGTCCTTCTTCGACATATGTCTTTCAGTGGTCTGTGAAATTCGTTTCACAGTATAATGTGTTCCTTCTTACCCTCGTCTAATTCCTCTTTCCTTTCGATAATAATTACTTCAAGCTGGTGCTCTTTGTTGAACCTGCCCGTGCACTGTATCCCAGTTGCAGTTGTTCCTTTCTTGCTTCATACTGTCTTGCAATCTGAGCCCTATGTATTGATTTATGTGATTGAGTTTTTTCCAAAGTTTTCTTAAATTTTCCTGTGTCTATTATTCTCATAGTCAAGTTTAGAGTTTCTTCTCCGTTATTTTTAAACTTGTGTATTCACATCTGCTGGCTTAATTTTCTGTATTTAGGTATTTTCTTGTCTCGTGAATAAAATTCATTACTGATGAGTTGTCTTTTCCTCCATTTGATCCTATGCATCTTTCATTATCACATCTCTCGAAACCAACCGTTCGTCATCTTTTGCAATACATCTCCCTTTCTGAATCAGTGGTTGCCTAAAGCTCCCTTTGAAACACTCGATAGTCTTCTGAAGTGTTCTGGTATCTCCAGGTTTCTAAAAGATACATAGCTTCCTTTCACTTTAAAAAAAAAACCAAATTAATCTGATTTCTGTGCACATTTTTCCATGCACTTTTCTTTATAATTACTTGCCCATAGCTCATGGCGCTCTGTTATATTTTGTATTTTCCTGCTCTCGAATTCCTGCCTTGCATCACAATTACTTGTTTTCTCCTTTCATGCAATGAATGTGTTTTTCTATTTAAACTTTATTTATTTCCACCTTCTAATTATGTACAAGCTAGCAGCCTATCGTACTAACATCATGTGGGTGTAGGACTGATGTTTATCTGGCTACTCATGTTCACCTGGCTACTAAGTTGTTCGGCCGCATTCCTATTTTCTTGTTCATAAATAAATCATCTCCTGAGAAATTTCCTTTTGCTTTCAGCTGTAGGAAGTACCCAAACAACGCACCCCACCTCACTGACCAAATTAGCTCCCTTTAGCAGGAATACGTGTATCAGAGGGAAGTGCCTAATCAGGACGCCAACGAGCACCTTACTTCGTCTCGCTGGCTGGAATGAGGCACGTCTCAGCCACGTAGCAGGCTTCACCAGTGAGGCAGCTGCATACAGTGGCACTTTACACTATACGCCGGCAGGCAGTGAGTTGCCTATTCGCTCGCTATTCCATCATTTCATTGCAACAGATTCCCTCATACCCTGACGCCCAGCACAATATCACATATTTCCGTATTTACTTTAAGTTATGTTGGGTGTCCAGAAACCGCAAAATGCACTGAATAAGCAAATGTGCACTAGGGGAAGGAGAGGAAATGGGTAGTTTTGGAGGACTCGTAACAGCTGAAATCAAACGATGCTTATAACTGACACACAGTTCTTCATCGAATAAAAGTAAACCACCGAGTTGGGTAATTCCCAATTATAAGACTGCTCGCAAGCAGTTGAACTTTCCGTTTTAGATTAACATCAACAAATTCAGAACAGATAATTCGATAGCAGTAACAACGCCCACATCAGACTGAATTACAAGCAAGGAATTACATTGAAAGAACAACTTAATTAATAACCTGCCAGAAATCGTATCAGTGTGTATCTAGTTAAAGTCCCGTTGCTAATAGAGAGATCTTCAGCGGTATCCTATTGTACATTGTGCGATAGACGAAGACCCTTTTTTGTAAACAATTTACTTCTCTTTCATATTTTTTGACGGTTAGCAGCCGTACTGTATTCTCTGAAGGCTGGACTTCTTAGTATTATTTTAGCGCTTCTCTGACGTTAACAGGACGTTGTGCTCCTGTCCTGGATTTGATTATACTCTGCTGCTACAACTCGAAATCTTCTATCATTGCTCGTGGAACTCGTACATGAGGCCATCTTTGGCGATTGAATGTGCTCGTATATTATAAATGTTGTGAGGCTGGTCTAAGATTTTCAATTTACTCAAGCAGTTTAATGCTGTTTTGTTCAACCAACTAGCCTATCATGAATGACTTCATTAAGTTCATTGTGTATGTATCTGGCTCTAGACTCTCGGAGTTCTTTGAAAATGAGTCTCAAGCATCTCTTTCATATGACTTGAAAAGATTTTATATTTGTCAGGTGTACTGTGCCCCAAAACCAACTTCTGTATGTCATGGCCTTAATCTTGAGTGCCTTATAACGTCTTATTTTTGTATTGACGTTCGCGTTTTTCTCTGTCTAGTAAGGGATGTAGAGCATGAATTACTCTGAGTGTCTTCTCCTTCTTAACTTGTATGTGTAAGTTGAATGCGAATTTACTGTCTGATAATACATCTAGGTATCTGACCTGGTTGGTCCCCTGTATCTGTTATTGATTTGCAGTCTGCCCCTCAGTTCTGGTCTTCTTGTGATGAACAGGACTAAGCGTTCCTTACCAGCACTCATACGCACAATGTTATATTTTGTCCGGTGCTCTGTGACAGTTACATGCCTCTAAAGGCGGCCTATGGCTGCATTCACTCTGCCTCAACATCGTTTGGTACATACCTCAGCTTACCAGTTTATAATTTGTAACAGGCCTGAGAGGACATGTAAAAGTGTATTATTTATTAGCTATCAGCTGTTATGAATATCGTTAAAGCTTCTTTTTCTTTTTTCTCTTATTTGCACCATACGCGTAATAACAAGGATGGTATTCCGTATTAACTCTTTGTCGCCACAGTGTCTGGATATACTTTCCTACTATTATTTTATTATATCAGTCCTAGGTGAAGACTGTTTTTGTCACAACTATAGCTATGCTGTTTGCCTAGGTGGACGCTGCTGATAATGGAAAACCTCGTAAAGAAATGGAGGAGGGGGCAGCCGAGGATCTCAGCAGCCATGCGTCGGTTGCTGCCTCCAGCAACTGAAGAAAAATTTATTTGTTCCAATAGTTCTTGTTTGCATCGAGTTTTTTGTTCTCTTGGAGTTATTTGTTCAGTTTTGTTCCTTGTTCTTGTGTTCGAGTTTATTATTGTTCAGTTTTGAATTTTCATTACTAACCTTTTTCTCATTTATATACAAAAAATAATTTTTTTGTTTTCCGTCAACTGTTGTCTAGTTCTTTAAGTGTGTTACTGTAAAATGAGAGTTCACGAACATAGTTTCTAAGAAGTTCGTTTTCCTGTATTTAATAGCAATCAATAATATACGCTTTGCATTATGGACACTAATCAAAGATACCAATTTAAAGTAAAACAACACAGCCGGCTGTCAACCGAATGCCAAACAAGTAAGCCCCACGTCCACAGCACCAAATACAATGTCAACTCACAGATGGGCCATTTTATGTAACCTTATAGACATGGGTATAGTACACTTCTCATTTGGTTGACAGCCAGATGCCTTTCTGAGAAATAATATAAAACAACGATTCGATTTGTACTTGAGGCGAATGTGAAGATGGGACTAGTACTCCAAAAATCGATCATGTAAAGATATATATATATCCCTGCTGCCACAGGATACAGTATTTGTAATTGATCGCCATATGGAGCTGTATTACCACCAACCACTACGATGTGCGTTCAAGACAGTCTAAGACACTTGAAAACCTCAGTACAGTGCCATAAATAGGGTAAACATGTACCTCCGACAGTGGCGCATATTTTAGCTTAGTTTACAATACCACATTCACTTCACAATAACACACTTTATATGATGCTGAGAAGCTCAATTTACTTCACAAAAGTATCCCTGTCGCTGAAATAAAAATAGAAAATAAAATTTAGAGAAAGACTGCAATGAACGTTCTTTGAACTATTGGTTTGTTGGTAGGCTAATAAAACGCCTCACTTTTGCTACTCGAAATACACGGCATGCATACAGTGAATGTAAAAACTGTTTCGGTACCAACAAATTCCTGATGCGAAACTAATCCAGCATACAAACTCCTAAGCTAGCAAGAACATAGACTACATAGCTATGTGCTGTAAGAATTATTTTCCACGTCGAATGGAAAACAGAAATAAATACGCTAGATAAGATAAAATTGTAGGGAGTCGTCCGTTTCGTCGGTCCGCAAGTGTTTGAAGGCACAAGAAAAAGTACGGTAATTATATGCTTTTGTAAGTCATTCATCGATTCAAGTTCAATGCCATTCTTGAGTAACTCAACGAATAAGAAGCGCTTCTAACACTTCGCAATGTATAGCCGACCGCAGTAACAAAATAAAAGAACAAATATCACAAGAAATCAGTCTCTATCCCACAGTAAATATTAATGCCCTACTTCAGAAAAAAAGCCAATACATGCAATTATGTCATGAGACTGACTATTTGTCTTACAGTGAAATGTGTTTCAGCAACCAACTAAAGATAAAATGCCTGCAATTAGCCATAATATTGGAACCGAAACAAAGCCTTCTGTTATGAATCATAATAAAACTGAGATAAACATTTTATGTTCAGACGACCACGCAAAGGGAATGACACAATTTTACAAACATTAGAAGCAAATCCTGGTTGTTGTATGCGTGAAATTTTAATGAAACGTAATATATCAAAAAATCTGTAGATTCAAATACTTGGTGAAACTTTCACTTGAAACACTGGCAGTGAATGTGAGTATAGTAAGTTACCAAACAGTTATCATGGCAGACATCCCTTACAGAAATCATCGAATAGATTCTTCTTGTGTAAAAGACATTCAAGAAGCAAGGCAGTGCGTAAAGAAATATTTTCCAGTCAATTGAGGATGTATTTTTTTCTGCTTGCTTTATGTCTCCTCTGTTAACTACAAATGCCAACTCATTGCTTCTTACCTTATGCCGCGGTGATACTGAAATGGACATTTTCTCTGGCAAATAACGAAGTGCATTTTCAGTGATTCATTAAATGTCTGATGATAATGTGATATAAGTTGTACCACAAGATTTTTTGGTTATTTTGTATTTGAGTGTAAATGAAAGATGAAGTATTTTTGATATTCTAATGTTACAAGCACTTTGTCTATATGCAGTTTACACGTATAGAGACCCCTTTTGTCCAGCAGGAAAACTTTTATTCGTGTAAAATTTTGTTAAGGAAGAATTGAGAAATGATAGGAGTCCGTCGATGATGGGGATCAGTAACTTAATGACGAACAGACAGGACAAGACATTTAACCCACAAGATTTTATGTAAGCTTGGAATTATCGTAACGAGGAGAAGAATGCAGTTTGACCATACAGAGACAATGAGAGTTTTAAGAATAGACACGAATCTTAATATTATCAATGAAGAAGAGGAGATGCAAGAAAAGAATATTTCAAGCAAAAAGCTAGCAAGAAAAAATATCAAAAAAGGCGATTCAAGACTATAAAATCTGACAATGAATCGATGCAGGAGAAAAGAAAAATCAAGCCATCAGAAGTATGAGAAGAGCTAGCAGTCACCACAGAACGCTAGCGTACAGTGAATTTGCTGAGGCTGACTACACTGAATAGTTATCGGCTTCATTTTGATTGAGGAAAGACTATGAACGTCAACAGTAACGTGGATGGTGTTGTGAAAAGTGACTGTTTAGCGGCCTACCATGGTTATAGAATTTGGTCTGATAATTGACTGTCTATTACAAAATTACCTGTAATGAGGACCAAGGCACACATTATCTGAAGAGTGTTTCTCAACACACATTATGTGCAGACGTTAATTATAATTAGAGACATTTGAAATATTTTGAATGTTAGAGAATGTTATCCAGAAGATCAATCGTTGGGCTGATAAATTTTTATATTCACTGAAACAAAGATTTGTCTTGCAATTAAATGTTGTTCTCATGCTATTAGAGAGTGTATGATTTTTGTATAGTCGATATTTTTCTTGTACTTGAATGTGCAACAGTTGGTGCTGGCTATGTCCTGCATAATGTTTGCCCTCCCTGCGAAAATGACTCTACTCTCAGTGACGATTCTCAGAGTCTGACACTAAAAAAGTGCAATGGGCTTTATATTTGATGTTTGAAATGGTCCGTTTGTCAGAAGCGCTTCAGGACAGGGTTTTTTAAAATAATAGAAAACTGCGCTTACCAAGTCATGATCCTAGCTCGGAACTAAGTAGTCGCCTTGGCTACCTACACACAGTTGCCAACGTTGCTGGAGGTCTTAGAAGCAAGCAGGGAGAGTTTCAACTGTGGCGCTTGTAAGTTCATTTCTCACAGCCCATTTGGTGGATGTGGGATGTCAGCAATAGAATGACTGACCAGATACTCGATAACAGATGAAGCATTAAGGGGTCTTGCATTGTCGTGCAGTAAGAAGCAGTCTTGTGAATGCGGCATATTAGGGGGGCGGTGTCAAATTGATGTCGCAAACCTTTCAAGACCTCGATGTAAGCAGTTTGGTTCACTGTTTGACCTGGAGGACATAGTCGTGGCGAACTAATCGTTTAGTATCAATGAATCCGTTCAACATTGTCTTTGTTCTCGAAGATTGTCGTTTGCTGCCGGTAGCACCAGCCTTAATCACTAACAATAATTTTTGACTGAAATGTGGAATGACTCTATCCAGTACTTCATCAGAATCTCTTCGTCTTCCCTCTTTCTGTTCCTCTGTTAGTGTGTGAGGGACGAGTGTTGCAGTAATTTTCCGTTTAGCTAAATCTTCGCATAAAATCTCAAGACACATCAAGATTCAAATTGATTTCTCCTGATATCACACGCACAGTTGCAAGTTGCTTGCAATAAAAACCTCACACGCTCCTCGTTTGCATCGGTATGTGCTGTAGACGGGCGAACAGGTCGTGTTCGTCTTGATCGGAATCTCTGTCTTCACGAAACTCTTTGTGTTCTTGAAAGTACCTCGCCTATATTTACTGTCGAATTTTCACTAGAGGTTTTCCCGAGCTTAATGCAGAACTTTACATTCACTCTTTGCTCACGGTCAGCAACCATTGTGTCAGCGTAAATAATGTGACAAAACCCAAACAGTGTGTTGTTAAGCACACCACTGTCACATCGTTAGTTTGCACGAAACATGGCCTAGGTCATTTCAAAAATGCACACATACCAGGTAACATAAAAACAATATTTTTTTCCTTTTTAGTTTTGCAAACTCAGAAACAAAATAATTCTCCTAGAACTTTTCTGATAAAGGGGGCAATTTAAAATATTTACCGCTAGTTAACTTTCCTTTTTCTGAAATCAGATTGAATCTCCCTAGGATCTAGCTTTCGTCTGATTACCAAGATACGGGTTGTAGTTGTGCATTAATAACTAATATGATTATCTCTCTCTGGTGAGCTTGTAACACCTGAAAACGTGTAATCAGACTGATGCAGATGCCCTCTCGAAATAAGTATCTTAATAACACCAAAAGTATCATATTTCTGAATATTCATTATTGGCAACTAGTTCTGAATGAAATGTAAATTGAATTGGCCACAGGAGTATTTAACTTACTACTTCTCATCAAGGCTTCGAGAAAGGCTTGTTTAGTAATTAACAGATGTTGCCTGACAACAAATGTGACCCATTTAACTGAATCTATCATTGGTATTGATTTGTATTGAGCTCTCTAAGATTTATTACTTGGGCTATTATTGTGCCTCATATATACATAATCCCCATAACGACATCAACTAAAGTAACACGAATCACATGTTGAACTTAACTTACCCCTACAAAAATCGGATTTTCAGCGGATATTAAAAGATCATGTCAGGTACAGATAATTCGATGAATGAAATACCGACTTGCTATAGCCGACCGCAAGGTAAAACCATTTCATAAATAGAACGGTCCTATTTCAAAGAATCATGTTCATAAGAGTCACTGCCAGGATTTCGTAGTGCATAACGGTTAGATTCGCCCAGATTCGTGGCACGAGGGTGCTCTGCTCTTAATAAAGAGTCTGAAACTTACAAAATGTTGTTGATTCACACTGATATATAATTTCACGCTATAAGACGGAACATCTTATCCGTACCATAGTAATGGACTGATGAATAAGAAGCTTTCATTATTGTTCTGCTTTTATATGACCAACGACCGTGGAGCTGATTACCTCGTTGGTTGGGGCACTCTTGCGCTTATTAACCTTATCATGTACACCATCACACCAGACCACATAACGAAAGTCAATCAGTGGTTTCAAAGGTGAGAGAAAACGTGCCTTGCAGATAACTGAGATGAAACAAACCCAATCTACAGAATTTGGCAAAAACCCAAATATAATAAACAACTTTCATCAGTCTCTATTAAAACTGGAGAGCAGGCTTCAAACATTTTTATGAGGTAAACAGAAGAACACACTCCACGTTGATCGCTTTTCACAACCTCTACTGCTAGTGTAGTGTCGCCGCCAGACACCACACTTGCTAGGTGGTAGCCTTTAAATCGGCCGCGGTCCATTAGTATACGCCGGACCCGCGTGTCGCCACTATCAGAGATTGCAGACCGAGCGCCGCCACACGGCAGGTCTAGTCTAGAGAGACGTCCTAGCACTTGCCCCAGTTGTAAAGCCGACTTTGCTAGCGATGGTTCACTGACAAATTACGCTCTCAATTGGCGAGACGATAGTTAGCATAGCCTTCAGCTACGTCATTTGCTACGACCTAGCAAGGCGCCATTACCAGTCAATATTGATTCTGTAAAACATGTACCGTCAAGAGCGATGTTCACCAATTATGAATTAAAGTTAAGTATTCCAGAAGCTACGTACCTTTTTTGCTAGTCTCAATACCTTGTCCTGTTCCAGACCTCACGCCAGCCTGCGTGAGCTTAAACGCATGCCTTTCGGCTTCCTGTCATAGTGGATTGGCTGTCTTGCCAGTACACAACAGCTAGGAAATCGTACCTATTCGCAAGTACAATCAGAATTAAAATATTTCATTATTCACTAAACAGTAGAAAATTTCTTTGATAAATAGTCTTGACAAATTTCAACATATGCCACCTGAAATTATCATCAATGTCTGTGAGAGTAAATTTATATTCCTTGCTCTTGAGTAATAACGACAGTAATAGATTTATACATGTAACACTGATCTAGTAAAATGTGAGAAGGTTCTAGGAATGATACTTGAAGGATGTCACCAATATCGAAGATATGGTTGTAATATGTCTTATATTATTTACAATTGATAATAGAAGTTGTGCAAAATACTTAGATTGAGAAAGTTCTTGCATAAGAGGCAAATATAAATCCTCACATAAATTAAAATCTACGTCACTGAGTCAAAGCTATGTCCTCACTGTGATCGTGATGTAAGTGAACATCAACAGCCAATATGTGAAAGTAATACAAAATACAAAAATATGATGTTAAATAGTGTAAAATGTTAACTCAATATATGGCCTCGCTGTGGATGTGATGTAATTGAAACGTTCATAACTATCATATCAATAGAATTATTCTAAAAAGCTGAAACTTAAGGTTACTCTCAATAACTAACATACAGGTATGTATTTGATGTGTACTGCCTTGACTATTTTATAAATCTCAGCACAGTTCTCATTCATGCTCTTCTCTTGCGTAGAATTGTACATACCAAAAAAAGAAGATTATTGTGTTCGCAACTTCTCTATGGTCGCATGAAGGACACATTAAATGTGTAAAGTCACTAAGTCGACGGAGATCATCTAGATACAAAAGATCAAACAAATCGTAATATTCGAGACTCGATTATTTATCACACCAACGATATTATGCAAAGGATTATGAAGTGGCTTCCAGTATAGCCTAGTGATACGCAAAAGATTGCCTCAGGTGGCATGTGCAGTTACTTAGCTAATGGCGTAAGAAAATATTGTTCATTTAGAGAATGATAAGATTAATTACAAAGTCTCTGTACGTGAGAGCATTAATAAATTAAGATTGTCCACAATGACAAAGAATTGGTCATTGTCCTGTTCAATTACAGTAAATGAAGTTACAAGTGTCATGCAACACATAACAGTTCGTCAGAATTCTGTGACATATGGAAGGACAAAAGTGAGCTTGTATTTATAAACTTAAAGTAGCAGACACACACACTATTCGCTGGTGTAACAGGAAATGGCTGATCTTTTACTGGTACCAGAATTACGCTCCACCAAACGCCGTTTGGTGGTTTTAGGATCATGATGTAGATGTATGATGCGTGCTCAAAGACAGGAAGCTAATCGTTATCTTGGGCGCATCAAGTATACGACAAGTATATACTACAATGACAATATTTTGCTTCAATACTTGGCGCTAAGTCTCAGGGTTGTTCACTTCTGTTAAACTACAACATTGGTGCTTAATTTAATTTATGAAAGGCGCGAATCAGAAATAACGATTTGAGATTTCCGTTGACCTTTATAATTATTGTTGTATCTCAGAAAGAC
The DNA here is from genome assembly GCF_023864345.2 of Schistocerca serialis cubense. Classification (NCBI taxonomy): domain Eukaryota; kingdom Metazoa; phylum Arthropoda; class Insecta; order Orthoptera; family Acrididae; genus Schistocerca; species Schistocerca serialis. The sequence continues at coordinate 39,673 of NW_026048486.1, forward strand.
AAATGTTTTACGTTGAATGGGCGCAGTATCTTTGTTACCTTCTGCAGACTGTCTCTTTTCTGCTTGCGTTTTCTTAGATTTTCTTATCTTGCCAGGGCAAAGTTCACACTGGGAACGGATATGGTTTTTATTCTCATTCCTATTAGGTCGATATTCAACATATTACGTACCTTTATCCACTTTTTCCTAAATGTAGATGAGTGCTTGATTGTCTGAATGTCTGTGTAAATACGAACGCACCCACATCGATAAATTTATATTGTCCTCTTCGGTTCCGTCTGTGGTCCTTGGAATGGCCGTTGGGTCTTTTCTCAGAGGCTACGTTGTGGTGGCAGTTTAGCGGGTGCGAGCAGATGGGGGGAGGTCAATCTGCTTGTCCGTTCTTTGAGACTGGCTTCGCGATTGACGCTTAGGAAACACTGAAAAGGGAAACCAGGTGCTGTGTCTGCTATCTCCTGATTGGAGGAGACGCTCGGCACCACTGCAAAGTCGCTTTGTCGACTGGTCAGTTCGCCATCTCTCAGTTTTTATCTGTCTCTATCCTCGGAGTTGCTGCAGGCTGAAACTTGTTCAGTCAGTAGACGCCGTTCGTAGTCTGTCGAGTGCTACCGCACTTTAAATTCCGTGTTAGGAAGTATCTACGATTGTTAATTCATTTGTTGGAAGCATTTTTGGGCACTTCACGAGTGATAAATATGCGGTCGCCTAATTAGATTCAATTAGGGAAGGCCTTGTTCCTCATCCAGTCATGATTTAATTCTTGAATGGCGATCCTCTTTAAGTTTTTTGATGTGTTTCCATTGTCGGCTGCAAGCTTGTTTTCACAGCTCATCTATTCTAGAGCTGGTGAAGTTTGTCTTCTGCTCTCTTTAAAGTCTGGATTTTTGTATCATTTGAGTCTCCATTTTGAACTTTTCAATTCACCTAATCCTTACAGAATACTGTTAACTAAAACTGTTAAAGCAGACACTCCTCAAAGATCCATAGTGAAAGGACTTTGTACATTATAAGTGTTTACAGGAGTTGAGTTTTCATTCCATTTCGTGAGCAAATGATAGTTGGAATTGACTACTAAGCCAAACTTCTCCCTAACGTGCATTCCAGCACACCATCCAATATTCCTGTGCTCATTAACCCCAACTGCCCTGAAATCAAAATGAATGAGAAGACACATATTTAAATTTTATCCCCACATCGGCCGTTCTGATGTTTGATTTAGAATACCTATTGCACCGTTTAGTAAAAAAAAAAAAATTGGACCAAATTCAATTAAGAAATCGTATGACTTCAGTCAGTTTGGAGCAGTGGGTGTTAGAGAATGATAGACATTTGTGGGGTTCTGCCCACTCGTCTCATATATATCGTGCCTGAAGGATTATGCGTTCTCAGAATGCTATACAGCAATTCAAGCAAATTTACAATAATAGTTTGCACTACAAATAAGAAGAATGACGAAACTTTACTTGTATATACAACAAGTGGTCGCAAGCGATGGGCGACATGCGTATAAGTGTCCCTTGCTATACACAGTGATAATGCAAGCAGTTGATATGGATCACACGTCACTGGTACCGTAGCACTCTCTGCTGGGCCGTGCTGATGTTGTCCGAATACTGAGCGGCCAAGGCTGGCAGGAGCGGCGCTTATATTCTCCTCTTGTAGAGGCCGCTGCTGTCGTGGTGCAGTCCTAATCAGCGCACCATTCGCCGACGTCGATTCACCGCCTTCTCTTCTCTTGCGTTCTTCAGCTCCGTTCCAGCGCTTGTGGTTACGCCAGAACAACATTGTGCAAAAGGAAACATAAAACTTCGACGATGTCTACGTTATATACCGAAAACTCCTCCTACAGTATACTCAGTTTTAAAAATTTAGACGATATCAGTATTTTTTTAAGCATGTTTTAACCTAGACGAATCTAATTAAGGTTAGTTGAAACAATTCCTGGTCTCAGCACAGCGTAGAAAAACCAATTATTTCACAAAAGTTTGAAAGTAATAGACGATGCAGAACGTATGTGGTGAATGAAATACCGACTTGCTTATCCTGATGGCCAATTAAACGCAGTTTATAAACGGAAACTGCGAAACTGAACTGTAACTGGACTGGAATGGAAACAAGTAGACTTTAACAAGTAAATGAAACAACATATCACGAATCCGTTAACTTCTAATAAACTGTGATTTCTGGCGAAGACCTGGCGCAGCACCCCCAGAACGCTCTTCCGAACCGTCCGCTGCCAGCCGCCTCAACGGGCACAGGAAGGCGCGCCGAGCTCACGTCTCGCGGCGTCGCAGTTCGCCCCGGCCAGCCCGTTGTCGCGGTTTGACTCGTGTTGCTCTCGTGTCGACCGCGAACCCACTACCCGTTTCTATACGGCGCGGCCCACTGGACTCACATGGGCACCTCATATGCACCGATGCTGAAGGCGGACCAGTCATCTTGTGTCTCAGTGCGCGACCGACCAACCGACCGATCCAACCGCCAGTGACCGTTGCCCGAGCAACTCGAGCAGACTGGCGGCCTAACGCGCAGACTCAGATGCAGGAACTCAGCCCCGACCGGGCGACCACTAGCTGAGTTCTGTTACTGGCGGACTGGCAAGACTCTCATTTTCTGGCTTAGAGTTTGATCCCAACGACAGACATACTAGCACTCCGACGACAGATAGACACTCACTGCCGCACAAATGCGAACGAGAGGCAGACCAGAAACTGGTGACGCGAGACTGACCCAGCCTCTCTCGGACTGACCAACTGGCGAGCTCATAGCACCCTTTCAATGCACGTGAACAGGCAACCTTTCCCCTTTCCCACCAGCGGGAGACACCAAAGTTGCGGTTGCCACAGCGTTGCCACCGCCAGAAACGGAGGGCGACTGCTTCACAGCACGCGCTGCGGCGCGCTCTTCGAACCAGCAATTTTTACCATGGCTCAACATCTATTTCTGCTTCACAAATGCCCGTTCTTTTAGCCAGTTATTTTGCTCTCTATCCTCACTAATTATTCCTATTGCTCTCATTTGCAGCATTAAGGTGTGTTTCCTGTACGTATTTAAGGAAAGTTTTAACTGTACTTTGGAACGTGTCTTTCATTTGACTGTCTAAACTGCTTCTATTATCAGCCTGATTTCACTATCAACAGCTCGATATCCTTCAATTTAGGATTTTATGCGCACGAAAGTGGCGAATGAACATGACTGAAGACTGTGAAGTTAACAGAAAGTCAAGCAGCCTTCTTAGATCACTGGTTCCTTGCAGCTTTTGCACCTCCTCTCACTTTTTGTCTTTGTCTCTGGTTTTCCTAAGGGAAGCAGGCGACCCTCGTGCCGCGCCAGGCTAGAGTTCGGGTCTGCTGCCTGCAGAGCTCTGGACTGCAGTGACTGCTGCCGCGGGCTGCTCACGGCTCTTGTGAAGCCCGGTGGGGTCCGCTATGCGGCTTTGGCGGCTGCTCCTCACGCCCCTCTGCTGTGGGCTCCTCTGACAACTAGCCACCTGCTCCACGAGCGGCGTTACACTCCGACGTCACGGAGAGAACTGCCGCGAAGCTCAGCGCAAGCAAGGTCTATGTGGGGAGGCTGGAATAGACGACACAGTCGCTAGGGAAAAGAGCGCTTTGTTTCTGAAATTATTATCGTTCTTAAAAAATTATGCCTGTCCTTGTGTCGGAAATTATATGTTTAAGTTTAAAAATAAAATGCTGGTTAAGTGTAACACCAATATTGCTCTTTTCGTTTGAGTAAAACGATGTGCTTTCATGCATGTTTGTACCTGCTCAGTGTAAACACTTGACAAGGAAATCTGATGCAGCATTATCAGAAGCAAGCAGTGACTCTGACGTCTGCTATAGAAGTCGCTGGACGAATAGTTACATCTGTTGTGCGTTATTACTGGTGCTATCTTTATACAGAGAAAGTTGTGTTGGCATGTAAATATGAAAACAACACCATTTTCAAACGATTAGTTTTGAGGATACTAAAAATATAGAGTTTAATTTAGCGTATATGACATTTATATCTGTACTGTATTCTAAGTGAACAAACGAGTCAGAGAAACTGTGCAATGTATCACGGGAGAATCAGTAGTAACTCGTTACCTGCAAAGTTGACCCGTTTCATGTGCCTATAAATAAAGAAACTGATTAAAAACAATGCTATCAGAACAAATCTGGCCAGAAAAGCTCACTAGGCATTCAATTCTACCGACAACACCCCTCACTCCTTCATTAATAATAATATTGTCCTTCAGTGACTGGAACGCAAGGAACAATTACAGACTACTTAAAGCATAACACATAGCTTTATGTTACCCAGATGTCTTTGTGGAAAGCAGAATTTTGTTAAATGGAAGGTCATCTTCCTTCCAATGTAATACAATTTACTAATTGTATCTTTAGCTAGAGTCATACATACCAGTAATGTAGTGAGAATGAATATGGTCTCATTCTGTATAACCGGCATTCCTCATAAAAAATTTTGGTTTCACTGCTTCAAACCAAATCAATCTTCCAACTGACCGAGGAACCACGATTATAGAAAAGGTTACAATGAAGAAAATTCTAATAATTTACAAATATTTATTTTGATATACGAGGGTAATATGTGTGATGCACTTGCCAAAACTGGAAGATTTTTTTTTGTAAAGTCACATTTCAACAGAAGGTTTATTTACGCACAATCCCAAATAACAGTGCGCTATCAGATTTACATTTCTGGAAATCAGTAATGTAACTGTTGCTGTGTGACAGTTTTAGTTTTAAATGTTGATCAGATAAAATTCCATTAGCTATGGCAAACTAATATGTCGTCTAACAGTGCACATCATTCGCAGATCACAATAACATAAGGCTTTAGACTGCTAGTTACCTGAGCAGTATTTTCAACACTCAATAGCTTACCAAGTTCACACAATACATGAGAAATACAGTTATCTCTTGAAAATGATTTTTACATCACTATGAACACAGTTCACTTTTACAACAAGTAAGACACAATTTCAGTGGAAGGATAAAGTAAAGGCAGCTAACGTCTAGGATAGAAGTATCTTGTGCCTGAACAATGACAAAAATGGAGCTTGAAAAACAGGCTCAGTGGATTTTCTTTGACAGGCAATACCTAATCCAGCAGTAGACATCAGATTTGTAGACACAAGTGTTAGAGGTATTGCAAAAATCGTTAGGTCACTGAAAAGCAGTAACTTTTCTGCTATGTTTCATCCATGGCAAGAGTAGTACAAACATGATAACTTGATAGCAGTTTCCTTCAACTTTATGTACCAACCAGCTATGTTTCAAATCTGGTAATAGCTGAGCCTCAGCGTATACTGTATACTGTATCAATTACAGAAAAATTATATTTATGGCCAAAAGAGTCCACCACAAGCAGAAGAAACAGACAAAACAAATCAACTTTCGGAAGGAAAATGCTACAAAGAAAATGTGTACAATTGTAAAATAAAAATGAACATAAGGGATTTGTTGATGGTTTACTTAGCACAAAAAAGGAAATGATCAGGTAAAACGTAACGTTCTACTTACAGTAGCAAAACATTATTTCTGAATATCAGCTCTCGTTCGCATAACGAACTTTAATGGGTATAGACTTTTGATTTACTCGTGAAAGTCATGTTTAAGTCTGGCAAAAGTGTGCGATCTTACAGAGAAAAATGTCTTTAAAAGCAATTCCACTACATTATGCTTAGGAAACAAAGAACCACTGACGCATTCAGTACAACTGAGACACATTGCAACCAAATGGTGAGGAACATTCTCATACTTCAACAGTTCGTAAATACATTTTTGGAAGACATCTTCACCATGGCTTATAACATTAAGTGTAGCCTGTGTTGGATGCATCAATGCCCCTTGATTCACAGTCATTTTCCACACATAGGGAAGGTTCTCTGAAGGTTGTGGAGAATGTATTGATTTAATACGTGACACATGTAACTAACTTTGAAGTTCTGATAAGTTTACGCACCACCGACCCAGAAAAGTCATACAGTCCTGCTAGCTGAACAGTGTTAATACTTAAGGGTCTGAGGCTTGAGGCTCTAATTCAGTCTCAGCTTCTGGCTGTTTGATTTGGAAAAATGTCGACGTAGTACTCACCATGGCCGTGGTACACGTGAATACCATGTAGTGCTAATCTTCTGATTACAAGTTTTAGTTTTACTGGTGTAGGATGAATACCACCAGTTTCACGGACTTGGAATATGAAATATCCTACGTAGTCTGTGGACAGCCTATTAGTTAGTAGATAGTCAATTGTCCGCTTGGAAGATAGTTCCTCAAACAGTTACAGAGCAGTTGCAGTAGACAGCTGAAGTCCAGCTTGTATTGGTTTCCACTGCTTCTTGCTGCTGAAACGCGATGTTCCAAACCACTGCAGCATCTGTCTCAGATGCATCATCCTATCGGCATTGTTCTTACAGATTGATTCTCCTTTTTTTCTATTTACCATTATTTCATACCACTCATTAAGATTAATAATAAACCAGCTTGTTGTTAGAGTCTCTTTTGAAAGAAACCCTGCTAACGCAGCAAACTGTAAAGCAGAAGCTACATTATGATTCAACTAGTTTCTAGCCACTGGAACTCTTATCATTCAAATGTACTCGGATTAACCTCGGTAGCTGACAGACTTGGAACAAATATAGATCCACCCTCCCCTTGAAGTTTAAGTAAAGATTCTACATGCTTCAGTGGAACTTTGTTGTGACTCAGGGTATTTTCTTTTACTGTGGCCACAGACAATGTTATGTTTTGTGCAGCAAACAATTTCTAATGTTCTCTAAAATGTGGGGCTAATCTGCAGCAAAATAGAAGCTCTAGTCAGACAAGCAGGTGTGCTTAATTCTACGTTTCACCTGGCTACAGAGGAGGAGGAGGAGGAAATCAGCATTTAACGTCCCGTCTACAACGAGGTCATTAGAGACGGAGCACAAGCCCGGATTAGGTAAGGATGAGGAAGGAAATCGGCCGTGCCCTCTCACAGGAACCATCCACGCATTTTCCTGAATCGATTTTGGGAAATCGCGGGAAACCTAAATCAGGATGGCCGGACGCGGGTTCGAACTGTCGTCCTCCCGAATGCGAGTCCAGTGTGCTAACCACTGCGCCACCTCGCTCGATTCAACTGGCTACGAATTGAGTGAATTCCTAGAATTCCCCACATGCCAACATTGCTAGCACCCAGGACACTTGAAATACACTTCACTATTGCACCATGAGCATACAAACATTCAATTGCCTTCTTGAGGCTGTCCCAAAGTTTGTTTTGGTTTGTAGAGTTCCCAGTTAAAAAATATGCCACAATCTGCTTCCAGTGAATTGTTAAACCTGGCACCACAAAAACTAAGGCATGGCTGGAAAGCTGCAGCTCTGATGAACTGCTTAACTCTTCTCTAACAAATCCTATATATACTTTTAAACCTTTGTCACCTTCAACAAATGGCTTTATGGACATTTCATCCAATGAAAGTACACAGAGTTTTCCTTACACATCTTCAGACTCGAGCTTCACATCTGACTACTGAGTAATATCATGCAGAATGCCGAGTGCAAATTTGCAGGCTTCAGTCCTCCTCCTCACGGTCGTTGCTGATGGCAATGGGTAGTTGGTGCACCTCAGATTTTCGTAACTCTCTGTACCAACATCACATTTCACTTTTAGAGAAAATGTTATATTTTGTTTGACCATTTGTAAGGGTTTGACTCAGAAACTCTTTCCAATTACTTTATCTGGTCTGGATGTAAGAGTGTGCTAACCTTGCTCTCCACTGCAACTATCTTCTCTTTCATTTTCTTCATCTTCGAAGAGAGAAGAATATTTAATGTGGGCCTACCATCAAAACTTATCTAAATGATAATTATTATAGCTCTTTTCTAACTAGTGAATTTTTGTTAATGATGCAAGAGACATCACTATATGTGTTTCATCCTCAAACGCTTCAGTGGCTGGAAATATAATTACGAAACTCTATTATTTCACAGCTAGAAACATTAAAATAAAGACAAATGTTGTAACAGCCTTTTCAGTAACCATGTTACCAGCACTGCTCCTTTAAACGAACACTGGCATGCATTCAGCTATGAAACCAAGTCCTCTAATCTCAACATTGTGTTTGCAGCTACAGTACCGGCATAGCACAATTAGTGTGTCGGGTGCGACAATAGCTATATTCTTATTTAAGATTTATTCTTAATATAAAATATTTCACTAAGCACATTACACAGCAACAAACTGTACAAACCCATGTTGTCGGCAGAATGCATGCCAGTACAGTGCTGAGAATCGACAGAAACTGCAGTAGGGCCAAAGGAGAATTTTAGACATAAATGCTTCATATAAATTCATGTGCTACTACAGTTTAATTCCAGGCACAATTTGCCCGCCACTAATTTGATCCCCTCATAAGCTACAATCATTTCAGGTGACACGAGTGATGGTAACTGATCATAGATTGAAAGGTTACATTCATAAATCTAAAATAAACGATTGCGTTCTGTCGGAAACATGGTTACAAATGAAAACTGAAAAACGTTGATGAATATCTCACCTTCAGTTATGATGAATATCTCACCTTTAGTTACTGACCCTGCTTTTGGATGTTTCCGTTTAGTTTGGGTGCATTTGGGACGTCGAATTTTGTTGGAATGCCATTACATTATAGCAGTCTTCTTCCATCAGCTCTACGTAACTCGAACTGTGACTCCTCAAAGTGCAGCTTTAAAAAATCGTAAATATATAAATTATATAGAAAACATACGGTATTTCAGCTCTGATTCTTGTAACCGGTAATTTACTTACTTCACACAACTTGGGATGTGTTGTTGGCTTCCATTTGTCTATCCTAGAGTTCTGTAACCATATAACTCTCTCACCTTTGTCTGCAGGAAATGTGTATAATCTCACCCCTTTAGAAGAATTGCTGCTGCAATTCGGTGCTGCACAGCAACCCGTTTTTAAATGCTCTGATTTAAAATAGCGACAAACACTATACCCAGTACAAAAACAATCTGCTACTGTCGTGTAATAGGCTAGAACCAAAATAGCTGCTATCGCAAAGGATCATGGATCGTGACCAGACCTGTCTTCTATAGACGTTGGGCACGAGCATATGCTCGAAACTCACCTTCAGTCACTATCATGGAGCGCAGTTACTCCAGTCACAGTTATCACTTTCGCTGTCACTATCTTCGCCAACTAAGGGTATTATTATTTTAACAGTTTCATCGTCAAAAAAGACATCTTACTGCTAGTATGCTCGTTCAATTTTTTTAGCATGTTCGCACAACAGAATAAAGTCTTCTTTGGCTACTGAATTAAATTGCTCCTCTCATAAATGTTTCACAGCTGTTAAGTTGCAGAGGATGTTGCTAGAAGCTACCCAACCTTTCAGAAATGGCCAAATATTTTCTGTTAGATTTAAGTCGGGGTGGTAAGCAGGAAGGAGCAAAACAACGTGAGCCGAATTGTGCAGAAACTTACCGACGGAATATTCGGCAGTCCTTTGCTTGGTTCATTAAACAATCTCGTGTTGAAAAAGTTTCAGCATGTCATCCGAGAACGTGGTACGTTCCTTTGTTGGCCACTTCAGTAGAATTAGACGTTGGAGATATATTTCTTTTAAGGTTGTAATAAAGAGTTACGATTTTTAGTGTTGAAAAAGTTTGAGCATGTCATCCGAGAACGTGGTACGTTCCTTTGTTGGCCACTTTAGTAGAATTAGACGTTGGAGATATATTTCTTTTAAGGTTGTAATAAAGAGTTACGATTTTTATTGGGAATCACCTTTTCCGTCACCCATTTTTCACAATTTTGTTCGTTCATGTGGTTGTGGTAATCTCATATTGCTTGATTTGACTTCCACATGACAAGCGCATTAGGATTAAACCCACTTTCACCGGCTGTACGGACAACTATTAGGGGTTGTCCCTCGATTCCGGTTTGAGAAGACCATGAGTTGTGTTATTAGTTTATGGTTGGCTCTCAGCACTATTGGACTTAACATCTGAGGTCATCAGACCCCTATTAGTTCATGATTTCCCGATTATGTTTGATGATAAAATGAAACTTTCATTAACGTACACAATGTCTTCCTTTTCCTCCCCAAATCCTACACTGAAGCGCCAAAGCGCCAAACGCGCTTTCAAATACACAAGTATGTAAGCGGGCAGAATACGGCGCTCCGGTCACCAGATGTCTGGCGCAGTTGTTAGTTCGGTTAGTGCTGCTACAATAGTAGGTTATAAAGATTTGAGTGAGTTTGAACGTGGTGTTACAGTCGGCACACAAGCGATGGGACACAGCATCTCCGAGGTAACGATGAAGTGGGGATTTTCCCGTAGAATCATTTCACGAGTGTACCGTGAATATCAGGAATCCGGTAAAACATCAAACTTCCGACATCGCTATAGCCGGAAAAATACCCTGCAAGAACGGGACCAACGACGGCTGAAGAGAAGTATTCAACGTGGTAGAAGTGGAACCCTTCCGCAAATTGTTGCAGATATCAATGCTGGGCCATCAGCAAGTGACACAATGTGAAGCATCCAGCGAAACATCATCGATATGGGCTTTCGTGTACCTTTGATGACCGTACCAGACAAACCTTTACGCCTCGCCTGGCCCCTTTAACACCGACATTAGACTGTTGATGAGTGGAAATATGCTGCCTGGTCGGACGAGTTTAGTTTCAAATTGTATCGAGCATATGGACGTGCACTGGTATGGAGACAACCTCATGAATCCATGTACCGTGCATGTCAGCAGGGGACTGCTTAAGCTGGTGGAGGATCTGTAATTGGACGTGAGTAGGTGAGGTGATGTGGGACCCCTGATACGTCTAGATACGATTCTGACAGGTGACACGTAAGCATCCTGTCTGATTACTTGTATCCATTCGTGTCCATTGTGCATTCCGACGGACCTTGGCAACTCCAGCAGGACAATGCGACACCCCACACGTCCACAATTCCTACACAGTGCCTCCGTGAGCACTCATCTGAGTTTAAACACGTCGTCTGTCCACCAAACTTCCCATACATGAACATTATCGAGCATGTCTGGGATGTCTTGCAACGTGCTGTTCAGGAGAGATATCCGTCCCCTCGAACTCTTACGAATTTATGGACAGCCCTGGAGGATTCATGGTGCTTGATCCCTCCAGCACTACTTTAGACAATATACGAGTCCGTGCCACGTCGAGTTGCGGCACTTCTGCGAGCTCACGGGGGCCCTGCACGATATTAGGCAGGTAAAGCAATTTCTTTTGCTCTTCAGTCTATTTATCGTTTCAAATACGCAATTCTTTTTTCTGTGATGTTTTCTCTCTCTAGCAGTATGAGTATACCTTATTTTTGCTTTAATAACCACCTTACACTAGTATTACTACCTTGAAAGTCTACAGCTTTTCTCAACTTCTGTTTGATTCCTTCCACTGTAGCCACCCGAGTGTCGGTCAGATAAAACTTGTAAACAATTCTCCTAACAACGTCCTCGTCAAAACTTTCACTGCTTATAACTGTTTTGCGTTTACGTTACGTATTTGCAAATGTCACACGAGGTTGCAATGATCGCAGTTCCTCACATAAGGGATTTTTCGAGTATGCTGTAGTGGGTCATTGAAGATTAATGCATTTAAAATACCTTCATCAAACCTTGAAGATCTTCTTGAACGTGGAGAATCCCTAATGTCAGAACCATACTCCTTAAAACTAGAAAACGATTTCCTTGCCAATCTCTGTCCGATTGTATTCCTTTATAGACGGTCCAAATGTTTCTGGCTGCGTCCTCTGCTGTCACCCCTCTGCTGAACTCAAACAGAAGAATAGACTGAGGTGACAGAAGCCACGAGATTGCAGTGTGCACACATACAGAGGGCGGTAGTGTGGCGTACAAGAGGTGTAAATGGGCAGTGAGTGCACTGGCGGAGATGCGGAAAGGTGTGCGACGTGGTTACTGCCGCACGACAGGAGTAAACGGCCTCTGATCGCAAATCGTAGTTGCAGCTAGGCGGGTGAGAAATTCCATGTCACAAATTGTTAGGGGATTCAACATTCTGAGATCAACAGTGTTAAGTGTGTGCCGAGAAAACCAAATTACAGGCATTACCTCTCACCATGGACAATGCAGTGGCCGACCGAATTTATCTAATTACCGACAGCAGCGCTGTTTACGTAGAGATGTCAACGCTAAAGCTGAGCAACACTGCATGAAATAACAGCAGAAATCAATGTGGGACGTAAGACGAACGTATGCGCTTGGACAGTGCGGCGGAATTTGGCGTTATGGGCTGTGGCAGCAGACGATCGACACGAGTGCCTTCGCCAGCAGCACGACATCGCCTGCAGCGCCTCTCCTAGGCACGTGACCACATAAAAAAAATTGTTCAAATGGCTCTGAGCCCTACGGGACTTAGCTTCTGAGGCCATCCGTCCCCTAGAACTTAGAACTACTTAAACCTAAGGACATCACACACATCCATGCCCGAGGCAGGATTCGAACCTGCGACACTAGCGGTCGCGCAGCTCCAGACTGTAGCGCCTAGAACCGGTCGTCCACTCCAGCCGGCCGTGAGCACATCGGCAAGACTCTAGAAGACTGGGAAACGGTGACCTCATTAGATGAGACAGATTTCAGTTTGTAACAGCTGGCCAAGAGAAGTCTACTAATATCAAATACCGGCCTTAATTTGAGGAAGAAATTTCTGAGGATGTACGTCTGGAGTACAGCATTGTATGGTATTGAAACATGGACTGTGGGAAAACCGGAAGAGAAGAGAATCGAAGCATTTGAGATGTGGTGCTATAGACGAACGTTGAAAATTAGGTGGACTGATAAGGTAAGGAATGAGGAGGTTCTACGCAGAATCGGAGAGGAAAGCAATATGTGGAAAACACTGATAAGGAGAAGGGACAGGATGATAGGATATCTGCTAAGACAAGAGGGAATGACTTCCATGGTACTAGAGGGAGCTGTAGAGGGCAAAAACTGTAGAGGAAGACAGAGATTGGAATACGTCAAGCAAATAATTGAGGACGTAGGTTGCAAGTGCTACTCTGAGATGAAGAGGTTAGCACAGGAAAGGAATTCGAGGCGGGCCACATCAAACCAGTCAGTAGACTGATGACAAAAAAAAAAAAAGAAAACAGCTGATGACAGGATTCGAGTGTGCCGCAGACTTCACGGAGCCATGGATCCAAGTTGTCGACAAGGCACTCTGCAAACTGGTGGAGACTCCATAATGGTACGCTCTGTGTTCACATGGAGTGGACTGTCCGCTATGGATGTTCGACTACTTGGAGACCATTTTCAGTCATTCATGGACTAACGATTGCGAATAGCGATGCAATGTTTTTGGATGAGAGTGCTCTACGCCACTGGGCTTCAGTTCTTCTCTGTTGGCTGTGGCCACCCAGATCTGCAGACATGAATCCCATCCAACATTTATAAGAGTTAATTGACAGTCAGTTGGTCCACAAGTTCCTGCACCGACAACACTGGCACAATTGTGGGCGGCTATAGATGCTGTATAGCTCAGTATTTCTGGAGGGGACTTCCAACGCCTTGTTGAGTCCATGCCACGCCAATTGCTGCACTACACCAGGCAAAAGGACGTCCGGCACGATATTAGGAAGAATCCCATGACTTCTGCCACCTCAGTGTAATTGTGACGGTATTATATGCTTGTACACCCTGTTTCTGTAAGTGACAACTGATCCCAAATGATGTGCAGCTTATTATTCGACGTTGCTTGAACTGACTGCCTCGAAACCTCTGTTTAGTGTTAAAGTTCGTCAGTCTCGGCATTTCTAGCACAGCAAACCATACACTGAAATAGAACAACTTGGCAGTAACTAAGAAGTACTCGAGTTTCAAATTCCGAAAGGAAGAACTAAACAAATGTATCTAGATCTTTTGTTGCAGCTAAGCCACAGCCTTCTAGGTGCAACTGTACTTATGTTCCGGTAGTAAGAGCCTTGTAGAATACATCTGTGTTTACGATCCGAGTCTGTAAGCCAGAAGAAGGAAAAGAAGGCTACATCACATATTCTAACGGACTTTAAATTGACAGATGAGTGTGTAAAATTAAATTTAAACTATATTTACAAACAAACGGAAAATTAAAAAGATAAATTACAGATTTTTGTAATTTAGCAAGAAGTGCTCTTTTCTACAGAACAAGATTTTTTTTAAATTTTTGGTCATTTTTTACGACTCATGAGTAGGTATCATCACATAATGTGTACAAGGGCTATCCTGCTCTGGAAAGCTCAAGACACAGAAGAGTACTGGTGAAGGCTCGTTTCGGAGCATACCTTTCATCACACGCTATTGAACATGGACCTCTGCAGTAGATGACCCTTACGTATTCCCATGTTGATCCAACGACACCATCGGTTGAAGTTGGAATGGACGCAATAGGATTGAGATTGCCCTCACGGTCTAAGGCGCTGCAGTTATGGACTGTGCGGCTGGTCCCGGCCGAGGTTCGAATCCTCCCACGGGCATGGGTGTGTGTGTTTGTCCTTAGCATAATTTAGGTTAAGTAGTATGTAAGCTTAGGGACTGATGACCTTAGCAGTTAAGTCCCATAAGATTTCACACACATTTGAACATTTGATTGTCCTCACGATCAGTGGAATCGTGTCACTTCATCGGATGAATCACGTTCATTATTTTTATTGTTATACTCGCTCTAAAGTCATGTCTGGATACTCCATCATTCAAGTAAATGGATGCCAAAACCATGCACTGCCCCAGGGACGTAAGCCCCTAGTTTAGTATTATCCTCTGAGGGAACATTCGTCTGAGGACTCATGAGATTTACGGTAGTAATCAAAAGCACCAAAGCAGCTGTGAACTACGTGAATATTATGTCTCTCCGATAGAGTTGCCATCTTTCAGCAGGGTACCTGTCTGTGTCATAACCCCATATTTTTGTTGTCATATTGATGTATTGGCCAACAAATTTTTTTGCTGTGATACGGATGAGAAACATATCGATGTTATCGGCTGTGAACTCCACACATTCAGACATGGAGCATAATGTATGGGAATTCTGTGACCTGAGCATGGACATCTCATACCACATACCCTTGGAGGGCTGTCGAATCGGTGCCGTCAGAGCAGCGGTTGTACTGCGTTCCAGTGTGGGCCAACACACTGTTGAGACAGTGGCCGTAATGTTTTGTTTACAGTGTACACAATTAAGCATAATTTTTATGGACAGTGAATGAGCATTGCGACACGTGTCACTCTTCCAAGTTTCATCTTTCAGCAAGTTGTGGGACTGGATTTTGAAGCCCATTTTCCAACACTTTGTTTGTTCACAACAGATATTCATGAATACCGACACAGAATTTTTTTCACACAGAGATTGCAGGTGTAGTGACTCTCATAGGTTACTTAAGTGGTTGCAGACTACAGATGTATAACTTCGGTTGACGCTATCTGGAGATAAAAATTGATTTCGTTGAAATTCGCTTATCAAATCACGTTACGGAGGTTGTGATGATGGTACTGCATCTATTGAATGACGTGATATTTTGTGTGCTTTGTAACATTGCATGTGTACATTTATTTGTTTTCAGTCGTTGCAATTGTTTTGCACAGACTGTAGCTTCCATAACATTACATTCAAAATCAGCATCATAAGAAAGACTAATAAAATGTGGCATACAAAGAAATATTCTACGATAATCCATCCACATTCTCATACCAAAAACATGACTCAATGTAATGCCACACATAGTTGCCTAAAAAGTAATAGCACAAGAAGATCTCATCTCATGAATCATGGCACACAAAATACTCTTTAAAAGAATATACATTCGTTATTTTGAAACTTCCTGGCAGATTAAAACTGTGTACCCGATCGAGACTCGGGACCTTTGCCTTTCGTGGGCAAGGGCTCCACCATCTCAGCTACCGAAGCACGACTCACGGCCGGTCCTCACAGCTTTACTTCTACCAGTATCTCGTCTCCTACCTTCCAAACTTTACAAAAGCTCTGCTGCGAACCCTCATTCTATTCGTTATTTTGTTGCACAGAAGAGAAAACTGTTAACTAAAACATAAAAATATCATTTACACCACAGTGTAACAGCAAATGATGTTTACAGCTGCCAAATATCCCAGACTTTTGAGTGACTTCTATCACTGTTAAAATTATCCTCCTTATTTCTGTCTGGAAGTTCCTCCAAGCAACCACTTCAACCGTCAACGCTATGTCGACCCAAAAGCGAGTTGTTTCATCTGAAAGGATACTTTGCGTTTCATGGTGACCTCAGTTGAAGCGGAGAAAACATTATCATTCCGGCCAGCACTGTCCTCTACACCACGACCATACCTCTTGTAGAAAACCTTGGAACTCTTTAGAGATTACCTTTACGCCGAACACAATGATTTGGTGGAGCTCTGAGGGAAATATCATAATCCAAATACAAGTTCGTTCAGCAGGACTGTAGGAAGTTTGGAAAAACTAATTTCCTGACTCTGCACTGTCAAGGAACCAAACGGGAGTTTTAAAGCCAGACTGAAAATGATTTTCATCATTAGTGTACCATGCATTACTCTGTCTTGTGCTTCCTGAGACCAGCATGTAGAAAATAAACATCGAAATTCGTCGTATTAATCGCAATTGTCCTCTAAGGCATACATCTGCATTGCAGTTACCTCCCAAGGTAACCACACTCAAATTCAATCTTACGATTGCCAGGCCGTGGTGATGGGCGTGGAAAATCAAACTGCGCTAAGCAAGTGTGACGATGAGTGTCATTTACTGAAATTCTAAGTAGATAAATCTTTTTGATGGATACGAAAGCATTCTAATCAACACCAGATAATCCTTCATAACTGTACTAAAAACAACCACCAGCCTTCTTGACTGTTCGCTTCGCTTTTTCCTTAATTGGTGACAATCTCTGTAGTAATACGGAATGACTCGAAATTTGATGCTGAATTTGAGTTACCATTTCCTCGTCAGACACCCTCTCAAGTTTTTTAAGAAGCCTCTTTTGCTCCTTTCATATTCCACCCTCAAATATTGAAAATCATTTTGTACCTGTATAGTTTTCTCAGTATCTACGTAATGAAATTGACCATTACATTCCAGAGAAGGTGACAAGCTTAGACGATGGAATCTGGGGTGAAGCTATCGTTCTAACTAATACCAGGAGCATTACAACGGTTTCATGTCAGTCCTCTGGGAAACCTAGTTAATTTCTGCAGCGTTGTAGTCCGCAGACGATTGGTTGTAAGATGCTGCTTTATGACAGGTTAGAATGTCACATTATAATGAACAATCATCGTCTCCACAACGACTCTCTACTACATGCACTTCTCAGTACTGTACTATGGGTTACCACCCTTGAGCTTTTAGCGTTATCTTAAGCGTAGTAACGGGACCACACCTAAATATAAAAAGCACCCTCATACCGTACCACTATTTCCTTTGTACTCATTTGACATCCAGTGACTACTTCACTGAATTTCATCTTCAAGACAATGTTAGAAAATTGTAAACTGTAATCCGAATTGATTACGGTGAAAATAACTCTCTCTATAATACCATTTACTGCATTAACGGAACGCAAAATATTCTTCCATTAGAATTTAAACAAAAATGAGAGAGAAGCAAAAGTAAAAATTAAGAGAGGAAATTAAACTTCTTCAGTGATGCACGTTTATTGCATGAGAATATTTTTTCCCTACTATTCTTGTGCTATGACGTGACTCCTGTTACTTCTTGGGAAAGATGCTTTTTCGAGATTCTGTTGAGGCCTTCACGGCTACCGTATCGGTCCCAGGGCACACGAAGTCCCCACCGTACTTCACCCTCAACAGCAATCCCCTACTTTGGCAGTCTGTCTTGTTCTGTCGATTTCATATTATTTAGGTATTAACCGATGCCTTGTTTCTGAAACAAAATTTGCATCATATTTCCGAACTTCTTTTTATGGTCTTTGTTCCGGTATATTTTGAAGTATTCGTCTTTCACACATTCTCGATATTCTTGTAGATTGACATTGACTTTCTTGTTAACAACATAATTGACAAAATTTCCGAATAGCCACAAGATGACATTGTTTTTTTGTGGTGTAAAGGAAATTTCTTCTGGGAAGAGTATATCGTTTAGCGTAATTTCTCTTCCATCGGTCCGTTTAAGAAAAGCGACTTGCAATACAATGTCATTCCAAATATTCTTGTATCCATTACAGATGAAGCGATGCTTTAAGGAGTCCTAAGTGTGACATTTTTGACACACATTGGTTGCTTGTAGTCCTATTGAATACAGTTTTTCATTGGTACTAATAATGTTGTTGACAACTCTGTACCATGACGCTTGCACTTCCGTAGTCAGAGTTTTGTTATTTATATTAGTCCATATTTTTTCCCAGTTTTTGTTGGGATACTTCATCTCCATTTTATTTTGGTTTTCACGTGATTTTAACTTCTCTACTATATATTTTACTTGTCCTCTTATTTTTGTCTGTTAAAATGCATGTCAAGTAGCTTAATTCTACATAAAAATCCTTAATATGCTTTAGGTTGTAATTGATGTTGTGAACATATACTAGCGGCTGCATGCTTCCGGGTTTGAGAAGGTCAAATAGAGCGGCAGTTATGCTGTTCGGCTGTGTCTCTATAAGTTTTAGCGTTCTTTTAATGAAGAGGGTAGTGTTTTTCCTCCGAAGGTCTGTCAGCCCTAGGCCTCCGTTTTCGGGTCTCGATGTAGTCGTTCCTACTGCTACTATAAAAATACGGCCTTTCCATACGTATCGACAGATTGTGCTCATTATAGATTTCACTATGTCTGGAGGTGTTGGTAAAATCTGAGCGACATATGCAGCTTTCGAAAGAACTGCACAGTTCATTAGTTTAATTCTTTGCTTGATATTTAAGTCTCTCGTTTCATGTAGTATTAAGCTGCCTCTGATTTTTCCCAACACCTGTTTCCAATTAGCAGCCGTTGTTCTTAATGGGCAACTGTAAAAGTTATGCCCAAAGCAGTGTGACGCTCCACCCTGTTTGCCCACGGTAGCTGCGCATTGTCAATACCCTGTAAATTTAAAAAGGAACTTTTCGTTTCATTTATCCTCGCACCGGTTGCCCTGCTATAAAGCAATAACTTGTCTGTTAGCTGGGCACAGTCATCATCGCTCCTTACTAGAGCTCCCACATCGTCAGCGTATGCATTTGTAACCGTGTTCAGCCCAGCTATTGTTATGTCTTCTAAGGTTGTGTTCAAAAGCCGTAAAAGGGGTTCCAGAGAAACCACATAAAACAATATGGACAGGGGACTTCCCTGAGGAACTCCACTACATATCAATACTTCATTAGTATATTGTCCATTGATCGAGATTTTGGTTCGTATGCCTCTGATGATGTTCATTAAAACCGATAAGTTGCCATCATTGAAACCTATGTGTTTCAAGGTTCTGGACAGATATCCGTAGTTGACTCTGTCAAACGCCTTAGGAAAATCAATGAAGGCAATGCCTCCATTAGCTGACGATGATAATATAGAAATAATGTCTCGATATTCACATACAGTCTTAAAAATGGTACGTCGAGGGAGACGCGTCTGGTGGTATCCAATGACTTTTTCTAAAATCGGTCCCATTCGTTCTTTAATTACACGTGCAACTACTTTGTAATTTGAGTTCATTAGACTGATCGGCCTCATTTTAGTAATATCTTTCGTGTCCGTACTCCTTCCCTTTGGAAGTTGTACAGTTACACTTTCCTTGAAAGCAGCAGGAATTTCCTCTCCCCTCAAGACGTCATTAACTACTTTCGTGAATTGGGAACCTATTAGGTACCAAAAGGCCCTATAAAACTCCACAGGCAGGCCGTCTGGGCCTGGAGACTTAACGTGAAGGTGAAGATTTGAGTATATCAAAAACCTCGTCATTCGTAATTTCTAACATTAAACCTCTGTTCTCTTCCTCTGTAACAACTGCCTCTATTCCGGAGTTCTGTAAAAACTCTTGTACTGAGTTGTTGTCAGTAGCATTTCCAGAATATAACTGCTGAAAAAATCTATGTGCTTCATTTAAGATATCCCTTTGTTCTGTCAGGACTCTGTTATCTTCCGCCGAGCGGTTAAAGGCGCTACAGTCTGGAACCGCACGACCGCTACGGTCGCAGGTTCGACTCCTGCCTCGGGCATGGATGTGTGTGATGTCCTTAGGTTAGTTGGGTTTAAGTAGTTCTAAGTTATAGGGGACTTATGACCACAGCAGTTGCGCCCCATAGTGCTCAGAGCCATTTGAACCATTTGTTATCTTCCGTTCTGAGGCTGGCAATAAAATTTCTTCTTCTGTTTTTTGTGTGTTGTATCAAGTGGAAGATGGAGGTTTTTTCTGCATCCACTGTCGTTCTAGTTTGTGATTTGATTTGTAATCCCTCCAAATGTACCCTCTTGATACTTATCATTTTGGCTTTAACGTTTTTAATATTGATAAAGACGTCTTGAGACATTGGTTGGTCGTAAAGGTCTCTTAAGCAAGAGTAGTAAAACTCTATTGTGTGTCTTGACCACATTGCCCTTTCTTTGGCTTAAAATACCAGCGCTGCTCTTATCTTTTTCTTAGCGGCCATAGTCCACCATTCAATAGTTGTTCTAATTTAGTACACATCCTTAAAATAGACTGCCAAGTTTCTTGCATCTTTAAATCTAGGGCGTTTTCAGAGAGGGTATTGATATTTAATTTCCATAGTGGGCGACCCCAATATGTCTTTTGCCTGGTTAATTTGATGCTGCACCTCACTCTGAGGTGGTCAGAGAAGGCGGCTGGTATCACCTCGATACTACTGACTTTGGTGGCTAAAGTGGGGGTGACCTATATTCTGTCGATTCTGCTCTGTGTAGCACCAGTGATATATGTGAAGCGAACCAGCGTCGGATATTTTATTTCCCACGCGTCAAACCACTTCATGTTGGTGACCAACGCCTGCAGTTCTTGGGAGAAGTTAAAATTTGGTCGCTGAACCATTTTATTTAAAACGCAATTAAAATCTCCACCAATGACATTTTCTGCAGGGTTTTCTTGGAGTAGAAATAAAATGTCACTTTTAAAAAAGGCTGCCCTCTCTCGTCTCGCATTGTTGCCTGAAGGTGCGTATAGGTTTATAAAAGTAGTGTTAAAAATTTTGCAGCTAATTCCCCTCCCCGACTCTAAAAGGCACACGTTTGTCATCTCGATTCCTTCTTTAGCAAGGATGGCTGTTCCACACGCGTTTTCTGGAGCCACATTCATCACCTCTTTGTACCCTGAAACAGACAATTCTTTGACATTAACTTCCTGCAGGAAGGCGATATCTGTATCTGACTGATACAGAAAGTCCTTCAGTGCAGCTACCTTTGCTTGACTCTGAATTTTGTTTATGTTTAAGGTGGTCACGTTATATGTATGTTCCACTGTGAGACGCTACAAGACAGTAAACAGAGGACACGGTATTGGAGCCGCTTACAATAACTTCGAGTTAGATATATATAGTGTTATTTTATTTTACTTTTATTCCATTGTCTGTTTTCCTTCTTTTTTCTTTTTTTTCTTCTTTCTTCTTAGAGTTCGGTGTGACAGTTTTTAATAAAAAAATTATTCCTCAAAAGCCCCTTCCGCCCCTATTGCATCGGTCTGATCCTCCTTTTTGTCCGCCCAGTTAAATTGTGGCTCGGTGATGTCGTGTCCATGTCCTTGTCCAAGTCGGGTTTCATTGTCCATATCTGATGTCGTATTGTCATGCAAGGGTTCAAATGTTCCGTGTGGCGTGTCAGCCCGTTCTTGTTTCTTGTTCCGATCCGAAGACTCGCCGACCGGTTCCTTTTGTGTACCTTCGTCCTTCTTTTCGGTCTCCTGTATCTTCCTCAGCCGCTCTCTTAAAGGAGGGGCCAAGTTCTCTGCAGCTTGATGTGCTCTTCGTCTCTTCTTACTTTTTGATGATTTCGGTGAAATCGTCGGTGAAACCTTTGGTGAACTTCCTGGCGACTCCACCGAAGGTCGAGGAGAAGTCACCTGTCCCGCCTTCGTGGCGGAAGATTTTTGTGCTCCGTTATTTTCGGAGTCGGCCGTTGCTGCTGTTTCTACGACACGTGAGATGGGTGGTGTCATTGGTTCGTCTTCTTGCACCTTTGATGTTCCTTGAACCTGGCTGTGGTGTCATCTGTGTGGTTGTCAGTTATTTGTTGCATCACTTCCTCTTTATGTCCATCCACTGTAGTCCCCTCTGGGATGTTGGCCGTTTCGTGTGTAACTACCGCTTCGTACTCTACCATGTCTACATCAGGTATTATCGATGAAGCTTGTCGCTCGTTAGAAGAGTTGTCAGACCCAGAGGGCAAGCGCGGTGCGCCCTCAGTGACGTCATTACTGGCCAGATTCTGATTGTCATCGTTAGTCAACTCCGCGGTGCTTCCCGTTTCCGTGCGCGCGTCGGATGGTCCCGCCTGCTCGGCCGTATTCTGTTGACAGGAGTCCCGGCTAGCTGCCGCGGCAGCGTACGTCACTTGCTTGCTAACAACTTGTCCTGGGACAGCCGCCTCGTTAGTCGGTAACTGAGGAACACGCCTTCTACTGCACTCACTTCTGACGTGCCCTGTGGCGTTACATAACGCACAAGTCCGTGGCTGCCCATCATAAATTATGAGAGCGCGATGGCCACAAATATTCAAGCAAGAAGGGATATGTCGTAAGAGCTCAATCTTAATCTGTCTAACTCCATTCAAAACCGGAAACATATACTGCTCCGACCATTTTTCTGCAATATTAGATATAACCCTACCATAGGGCTGAAGAGCAGCAATGATTGCTCCGGCAGGGACCTCGAAAGGCAGTTCGAAAACTCTCACTGTTTGAATGCTTAGCCCAGCATGGGAAACAAGAACGTCACTAACGGTTCCGTCTGCACGATTAAATTTCATTTTGCCACCACACTTGTCAACTATCGAGGAGCACAAATCAGAGGAAATCAATTGCAAAAAGACAGAATTGGAAACAAAAGAAAGATGAACGCCAATAATTTCGTCTCCTGTGATCTTAACTGTTTCTGAAAGCCACCTTTTGATCTCAAAAGCCTTTGGTCTTTTGCAGGTCCAGTCAAAAGTGGATCTAACCGTATATCTTCTTTCACAGTTAATTTCGTTCATTTTGTCATTTTAAATCACTGAAAGATGCAAAGTAAACAAAGCGCTCTACTGACCTTCGTATCAACCACACAGCCGCTGTTTATGCCAGCTTTCCTAGCGCTGCCGCCACACGTCCGTCCGGCTCGGCGGCCGAGCAGCGAATGACCAACTGAGTTACGCAAGCACGATTCACGACCGGTCCTCACAGCTTCATATTGCCAGTACCTCGTCTCATTCCAAACTTCACAGATCAAGTTGGTGAAAAGACGAGGGTAGAAGAAATCCTTGGGTAAGAGAAGAGATGTTGAACGTAACTGATGAAAGGAGAAAAAGTAAAATTTAATAAATGAAGCAGCCGAAAGGGAATACAAACGTCTACAAAATAAAGAAACCGGAAGTGCAAAACGGCTAAGCATGAACGACTAGAGGACAAGTGTAGGGATGTAGAAGCATATATCACTATGGGTAAGATAGATGCTGCCTACAGGAAAATTAAAAGAGACCTTTTGAGAATATCAATGGTTCAAAAAATGGTTCAAATGGCTCTGAGCGCTATGGGACTAAACTTCTGTGGTCATCAGTCCCCTAGAACTTAGAACTACTTAAACCTAACTAACCTAAGGACATCACACACATCCATGCCCGAGGTAGGATTCGAACCTGCGACCGTAGCAGTCCCGCGGTTCCGGACGGCGCGCCTAGAACCACTAGACCACTGCGGCCGGCCGAGAATATCAATAACACAGATAGAAAACTAGTACTAAGCAAAGAAGGGACAGTAGATAGGTCGGAGGAGTACATAGAGATTCTATATAAGAAAAATATACTTGTGGGCGATATTATGAAAATTGAAGATGACGTAGATGAAGATGAGAAGGGAGATATGATACTGCTTGAAGAATCTGAGAAAGCACTGAGAGACTTAAGTCGAAATGATGCCCCAGGAGCAGACAATATTCCGCTAAAGCTACTGATAGCATGAGAGAGCCAAGCATGACAAAACTCTTCCATCTGGTGAGCAAGTAGTATGAGACGAGAAATACCCTCAAACTTCAAGAAGAATATAATAATACCAATTCCGAAGAAAGCAGTTGCTGACAGGTGTGAAAATGACCGAACTATCAGTTTACTAAGTCACCGCTGCATAATATTGACACGAATTCTTTACAGAGGAATGGAAAAACTGGTAGACGCCGACCTCGGGGAAGGTGAGTTTGGATTCCGGAGAAATGTAGGAACACGCGAGGCGGTACTGACACTATGACTACTCATAGAAGATAGGTAAAGGAAAGGCAAACATACGTTTATAGCATTTGTAGACTTAATGAAAGCTTAAGACAATGTTGATTGGAATACTCTCTTTCAAATTTTAAAGGTTACAGGGGTAAACTACAGGGAGCAAAATCCTTTTTACAATTTCTACAGAAGCCAGATGGTAGTTGTAAGAGTCGAAGGCACGAAAGGAAACCAATGGTTGAGAAGGGAGTGAGACAGGGTTTTAGCCTATCCCCGATGTTATTCAATCTTTACGTTGAACAAGCAGTAAAGGAAACAAAAGAAGAATTTGGAGTAGGAATTAAAGTCGAGGGAGAATATATAAAAACCTTGAGGTTTGTCGATGACATTGTAATTCTGTCAGAGGTAACAAAGGACTTGGAAGAGCAGTTGAACGGAATGGACAGTGCCTCGAAAGGAGGATATAACATTAACATAAACAAAATCAAAACAAGGATAATGGAATGCAGTAGAATTAAATCAGGTTATGCTGTGGGGATTACATTAGGAAATGAGACACCTAAAATAGTAGAAGACTAATCTGTCAACATCGAGTATAGATTTATGTGACTGGAAGTACTTTCTGAAAGTATTTGTATGCAGTGTAGCCATGTATCGAAGTAAAACATTGTCGATAAACAGTTTAGACAAGAATATAATAGAAGGTTTCGAAATGTGTTACACAAGAATGCTGAGGGTTAGGTGGGTAGAGCACTTAACTAATGAGGAGGTACTGAATAGGACTGCGGAGCAGAGAAATTTGCGGCACCACCTGACTAGAAGAGGGTATCGGTTGGCAGGACACATTTTGACTCATCAAGGGCTGACCATTTCAGCACTGGAGTGAAGCATGGTGGGTAGAAGTTGTAGATGGAGGCCAAGAGATGAATACGTTAAGCAGATTCAGGAGTATGTATTGCAGTTGGTAGTCCGAGGTGAAGAAGACTGTGCAGGATAGAGTAGCATGGAGAGCTGTATCAAACCAGTCTTAGGACCGAAGACAACAACAACAACAACAACATTGTGTTCGAACATTATCAATTACGTCGAAGATAGCAGTCTGTTGACACACAGTCAACGCAGATTTAGAAAACATCTTTCTTGTGAAACGCACGAAGAGTTGAGTGCTATTGCCAAGGGATTTCAAATTGATTCTGCATTTGTAGATATCCAGAAGGCTTTTGACATTGTACCACACAATCGACTTGTAGTGAAATTGCATGCTTATAGAATATCGTCTAAAGTTTGAAACAAGAAGCCAAGTATTGAGTTCACAGTTCGTAGTAACTGACATAAAGTCATCGAGTAAAACAGAAGTGCTTTCTGGCGTTCATCAAGGTAGAGTTATAGGGTCTCTGCTGTTTCTTATCCACACAAACGGCTTAGGAGACAATCTGAACAGCTCTCTTAGGTTCTTTGAAGATAATACTGTAGTTTATCGTCTAGTAAAGTCACCATAGGACCAAAACAAATTACAAAACTACTTAGAAAAGGTATAGCATGGCGCGAAATTTGGCATATGACCTAAACAATGAAAAGTGTGAGGTCATCCACATGAATGCTAAAAGGGAATAGTTCATCTTCGGTTACACGATAAATGAATGAGTCAAATCTAAATGCCGTAAATTGAACTAAATACCTGAACTTACAATTACGACCAACTTAAATTGCAAAGAACACATAGAAAATGTTTGAGGAAGACGAACGAAAGACTGCGTTTTATTGACAGAACACTTAGAAAATGTAACAGATCTACTAAAGAGTCTGCGTACACTACGCTCGTCCGTCCTCTTTTGGGGTACTGCTGCGAGGCCCAGGATCCTTCCCAGATAAGATTATCAGAGTACATCGAGGAAGTTCAAAGAAGAGCAGCACGTTTTATATTATCACGAAATAAGGGGGAGAGCGTCACTGTCAAGAAACAGGATTTTGCGGTGGACATCATTAAAACGAAAGCATTTTTCGCTGTGGAGGAATGATAATGATGAGATCCCATACTCAGAGGAACGTAGGGAACGAATCAGGAGACGCGCACCGCCGGCTAGGCAATGTCGTAGCGGAGCTGGTTTGCCATTGCCGTCCTCCGACCGTAAGGGAGATGAATGATGAAGACAACACAACACCCAGTCATCTCGAGGCAGAGAAATTCCCTGCCCCGCCAGGAATCGAACCCGAGACCCCCTGCGCGGGAAGCGAGAACGCTACCGCAAGAGCACGCGCTTCGGACTGTGAAGGAATCTTCCCACGAAATTTCAACCACCAACTTTCTCCTCTGAATGCGAAAATACTGTTTTGACACCGACCTAGATAGGGAGGAACGATCATATTAATAAAATAAGGAAAACCAGAGCTCTGTCTGTGCGCTGTTCGAGACTGGAACAATAGAAAAGTGTTGTGCACGTGATTTGATAAACCCTCTGCCAGTGTCTTAATTGTGATTTGTGTAGTATCCATGTAGATGTAGATGTAGATGCATGTTCAGACGTAACTGACTGTCATACAGGATACTTCCAATTTTTGTGGGAAATCTTTTTACGTTAAAACCGCTTTCCTCAGGTTGAGTTGCCAAGACTCTACAATGAGATTTCAAATGTGCAACAATATTTCGATAGATACAGGGTGTTACAAAAAGGTACAGCCAAACTTTCAGGAAACATTCCTCACACACAAAGAAAGAAAATATGTCATGTGGACATGTGTCCGGAAAAGTTTACCTTCCATGTTAGAGATCATTTTATTACTTCTCTTCAAATCACATTAATCATGGAATGGAAACACACAGCAACAGAACGTACCAGCGTGACTTCAAACACTTTGTTACAGGAAATGTTCAAAATGTCTTCCGTTAGCGAGGATACATGCATCCACCCTCCGTCGCATGGAATCCCTGATACGCTGATGCAGCCCTAGAGAACGGCGTATTGTATCACAGCCGTCCACAATATGAGCACGAAGAGTCTCTACATTTGGTACCGGGGTTGCGTAGACATTAGCTTTCAAATGCCCCCATAAATGAAAGTCAAGGGGGTTGAGGTCAGGAGAGCGTGGAGGCCATGGTATTGGTCCGCCTCTACCAATCCATCGGTCACCGAATCTGTTGTTGAGAAGCTTACGGAACACTTCGACTGAAATGTGCAGGAGCTCCATAGTGCATGAACCACATGTTGTGTCGTACTTGTAAGGGCACATGTTCTAGCAGCACAGGTCGAGTATCCCGTATGAAATCAAGATAACGTGCTCCATTGAGCGTAGGTGGAAGAACATCGGGCCCAATCAAAACATCACCAACAATTCCTGCCCAAACGTTCACAGAAAATCTGTGCTGATGACGTGATTGCACAATTGTGTGCGGATTCTCCTCAGCCCACACATGTTGATTGTGAAAATTTACAATTTGATCATCAGAATCGAGGAAGTACAGTACATACTGACGAAACTAAAATGAGCTCTAACATGGAAAGTAAGCGTTTCCGGACACACGTCCACATAACATCTTTTCTTTATTTGTGTGTGAGGAATGTTTCCTGAAAGTTTGGCCGTACCTTTTTGTAACACCCTGTATATTTGTGTCTAAGACCTTTTTTCGATTATGAAAGTAAATAAGTCACAGTTAAGTGGCAATTTTAGTGCAAAACTCTGCGAAATTGTCTCCGTTTGTCTGTGTAACGACAGTTTGTGCCAGACAAAAATTACATTATGTCTTCAGCGAGCCAATAAGAATTAAATAAAATTAAATATTTGTTTTGTTTTCCGTCTATGTCATTGAGAAATGTGAAATATAAAACCAAGTGGTATCGAATACTGTTGCGCTGCCATTTAAATGCGGCACGTTTGGTTTCCCCTCCTCCCCTTTCTCAGGCTCAGACAGCGTGGTGTGGCGGTGAGGGAAATGTGCACCGGGGGTTAGGACTGTAACCGAAGTAACGCGCATTAGCTAAACGCGAGGGGGTCAACATTGTCTGTGCAGACAGGCCTGTGCTCACAGGAATTCTAGCTTCCTGGCCACGTTTCCCCACCTCCCTGCTGAACACGGCGCGGTATGGCTGCCGCCGGCTGCGCGCTGGTATGGTACTCACTCTGTCTGCGCGGCGTCCTCTGCAGCGGCGCAGCGCGCCACGTCAACGCTGACGTCGCCGCCGTTATCTGACAGGCGCCGATCGTCGATACGGGACGATACAGCGCGGCACGAGCCGGCGGATGCGCAACCCATTAGCACGGCGGCGAACTCTGGGTCGTGGCTGCAGTGCAACAGCACAGCACACTATGGCGTAGAATATGGCATAGCATAGAGTAGTGGGGTGCGAGCAGTGGGCCGCGTGTATACACTGCACACTTTACGATCAACATAACCCGCGCGGCCGTTTTCCTGACTCATATTTAACGCTCAGGGGCAATTCTGCACGCAGCGACAATTACAAATTTTCAGAGTTAATGGGAATCGTTTTTCACGCTGCAAGCGTTTGTTTGCTCGCTCCTACATTCAAAAGCTTGCTGCTACTGTGTAACCGGGCTGGCTATGTTGATGCAAGGCTGTTGCCTAAATGCTCAGTTATTATTCGTGGATATGCTTGGAAGAAGTACAGGGTAAGCCAAAAAGCACTTTACAACTTTGGAATGCTGTAGAAATTTAGTAAGATAACTTGCAGAGCCGGGTCGGTAGATGTGTTATTTTACAGCAAACAACCTCACGTTTCACATAAAGGTGTCAAGTGTCATTTCCCTTCGATGTGACTACCATTTGTGGTATGGCAAACATCTCACCGGTAATCCGTTTCTTCCCACAGTCCGCAGCTCGTGGTCTCGCGGTCGCGTTCTCACTACCCGAGCAGGGCGTCCCGGGTTTGATTCCCGGCGGGGTCAGGGATTTTCACCTGCCTCGAGATGACTGGGTGTTTGTGTTGTCCTCATCATTTCATCCTTATTCATGAAAATGGCGAGATTCGGCTGAGCAAAGGTTGGGAATTTGTACGGGCTCTGATAACGCGCAGTTCTGCGCCTCCCAAACCAAACATCATCATCATCCCACAGTTGCGGCATATCGGCCGTAATTTGTGCAACGGCAGCGTAGATTCGATTTTTCAGGTCGGCTACAGGAGGAACATACACACAGTCCTTAATGAAACCCCAGAGAAAGAAATCCAGTAGTCTCAAATCTCGGAAGCGAGGTCACCATACTATTGGCTCTTCACTGTCAATCCACCGAGCAATTATCGAGGAAACCTCGAACACCCTCTCGGAAATCAGGTGGCCCACCGTCTTTCTGGTTACAAACCATCCCATAACGGTCATCTTCATCGATCTGTGAAATTAAAAAGTTTTCAAGCATATCCATATACGCAATACCAGTGGCATTTTTCTCCGTGAAGAAGAAAGGGCCGTACACTTTCAGTTTGCTGAAGGCACAAAACACATTAACTTCGGAGCTGTCACGGATGTGTTTCAGGGTTGTACGTCGATTTTCGTTACCGCATATTCTACAGTTGTGAGTTTTCACCGTACCATTGATATGAAACGTTGACTCAACGCTGAAGATTATTGTGTTGAACAACGTCTCGTCGTCCTCTATCATATGCAACATTTCCGCACAGACTTCCAAACGGGCAAACGTACCTGCATAACTAATGTGCAGTGCCATTGTGAACCTGTATGGTTTCAAGTATAAATGTCTACGCTATACTCGCCAAACAGTCATTTGCTGAATGTCAGTTTTGCAAGATGAACGTTACGTTGATTTTTGTGGACTGCGGGCGAAGCTCTCCCTAACCAGTTCGACAATCATCAACACGAGGGCGACCTAGTGATTTATCATGAACAGCCTATCTCAGCAAAGTTCTTGTGCCAAGAGAAAATTGTAGACAAGCTTGGAGGTTCTGTAGCGTATTCGGTTCGAAACTTACACCGAGCACTCGTTACAGAGTTCGTTCCATGAAACCAAAACACATAAGAGCACGCTCGTTTTAGATAAAGTAGCCATTTAAACTGTACACTACGTTGTCGCTTTTGGTGGTGGAGTGGGGTACTGACGCACTACGTGAATCAAACTTGAGGTTGTTTTCTACAAACTGCCGCATCTACCGATCCTGTAAATTACATCAACAAATCCAAAATTGTGAAGTCCTTTTTGATTCACCCCGTATTTAATGGGCACAGTAATTGTGCACAGCAACGCTTACAAATTTTTACAGTTAATGGGAACCGTTTCTCATGCTGAAAGCGTTTCTTTGCTTGTTCTTTAGCTTAGAGGTACGTTGCTACATCTGTAACCGTGCTGGCTAGGTTGGTACGGGACTGTTGCCTAAATCCTTAGTTATTATTCGTGGATATGCTCAGAGGAAATATATGTGCACGATATTCTAAATTTTTAAATCTTTAATTAGAATTCACCCTTGTTAAACAATTTTTTCCTACAGAATTATTGTTGCTTACTATTACATTACAATCTTTTTTATACTCTCCTTGAATAAGAAAATCACAATTATTAGTCATACGTTTGCACATTTTTTCTTTATTAAAAATGGCTGTAAATCTTAAGTTTCGTCTAAATCTGGTAAATAATAATAGTCCTTTTCAAATTCTTCTAAAGTTTCTGTTAATTCTGTTAAAATTGTATCTAATTTAACATCACCTAATTCTGCTTTGTAAGGACTAGCAATGGGGATCTTATATTTTTGTTTCATAATTTTCTAATAATTTGTCTAACACTTTTTATTGTTTGTGTATTGGAATCTAATAAATAAGAAAGTTTTGCTTTAACTCCATGTTTTGCCAAATTAAATTTAGAAAATCGAGATCTCAAACTGTTAAAACTTTCAAGCTTCTTTTACAAGAAACTGTCTATTTTTCATTCTTCCTTCACAATCTGTAAAATCTGTTTTTTTACAATCGTAATGTTGTCGCAAAATGACCCTGTAATTGGAGTAAATTGTCCTATACTTTTTCTCCTTTTGTATATATAAAATCTCCAATATTTGTAAAATTATTATTATTATTATTATTTAAATTACCTTTACGCAACAACAAACCAAATCTTTCATTAGTTGGCTCTGTTTTATTTCCAAGAAGATCTGTAATAGAATATTTCTCTTTATTTGTAGTACACATTTTGTTTTCAACTTCCAGTTAGATAGAAAATTTTTTTATCAGATTTGTGTAAAAGTAGTTAGAATTAGAAATGCAAAAGTCGTAGTAAAATTCATTTTTCTTAAGAAGTGGTTGGAACTGGGTATTTGAATGCATAGCACTGTGCTAATTTACCTACATGAAAAAGGGAATTGAGGAAAAACATCCTTCTCATTTTTCTCTCAAAATTTTATGCACATTTTACAGAAAAATTTATATTTTTTAGAATTTTTAAATGAAAAAAGTGAGCCAGAAATACAAATTTGGGAAAGTAGGATAAAATTGTGGGCTCAGGCTAAATTTTTTAAAAGTACAATAACTTTTTTACAGAATAAAAAATCAAAAATTTAAAAAAAGTTGAGCCAAAACCTACAAATTTATCCTGCTGATTTATTTTAAAATAAAGGAAGTATATAAAAACAAAAGAGATTACACAGTAAATGATAGAATCTATTAAGTACACAATAATCTGCAGTCAATATATTCCAGATATTCTCAAAATTTTACTGCAGCTGTTTGGCTTTAAACTTCATTATTATTCTCCTGATTGCAATAGTGTAGTTACTTTTATGTAAAAAATGTAAGTATAGAAATACGAAAAAGTTATGGTACCCACGGAGTACCTGTTGCCTAAAATTTACACGCTGTTAGCCTTTGCATACCTCAATTAATTCCTACTGTTGTTCACTTTTGAAAGAACAGTTGTCCCATATGATACACTTACAGAAGAAAAGGCAATAAGGAAAAAGACAGTTTCTACGAAGACATAGAATCAATATATGTTCGTAGGTTGTGAATGAGTTCCTAGGTGAATCCAGTAAGTAAGTAGGAAAGGAAAGCTTTTGAGACCCTCCATTGGCCCACAGAGTCTAGACGATTCCTCCAACAACAACAGAATGCGACTAGGCAACCTGACTGCTTCAAAACACGGAGGGGTTATGAGTACCTATTTTCGTCGCAAAATTATTTATAAGATAACGTGGAAATCACCAGAAAAAAAACACAGAACCAAACAGACCACATATTAGTGCATGCTAGATACAGAAGTATTATTGAAAATGTAAAATCTCAAAGAGATGCAGAAATAGGATCAGAACACTATCATCTGCTGACAACTGTTCGTGAAAGGATAGCATGCAGAGACTACAGGAGGAGAGATGCTGACTGGAAAATAAAGACATACCTTCTGAAAGAGTTCCACATTTAGGGTAGACATGCAATTGAAATTTGAAACGAGTTTGCTGCTCTAGTAGAAGAGCGAGGTGATGTAGATAAGTTATGGTCCACGTTCTAGATCAAAGTCAAACACGCAGCAGATGAAGTGCTGCAACCGTTTAAGAGGAGGAGGAGGAGCAGAGGATGGTTGAACGGTAAGTGTAGACATGTAGTCAAGAAGAGAAAAGCGGCTAAAATGTTATGGCTGACAAACGGACAATCTGAATGATTAAGGCTGAGATACATGGAGGTAGCTAGAGAAGCAAGAAAAGTCCTCCGAACGGAATAGCGATAGTATATAAACAGCAAGATAACACTGGCAGAAAAGAATCGAACAGCAGGCAATACAAGAGACTTTCACAGGACAGTCAGTTCTTCAAGGAAGGACGTAAAGCTAGGATTTGCGTGATCAAAGACCGAGAAGGACGAATGGTTATAAATGAAATGAAAGCTGTGGAGGAATGGAAAAACTATTTCTAAAACCTCTGTTATGTGGACGACATGATCAGCAGCGTTGTGACAGCAGCATCAGAAGAAGAAGAATTGGACGGAGAAGTCAGAATAACGATACCAACACTGGAGAATGAACTGCCGAGCATGGAAGACGTAGGAGAAGCCATAAAAATTCTGAAGAGAGGAAAGGCACCTAGAGTAGATGGCATGCCTGCAGATACGCTGATCGAGGGAAGAGATAACCTACAAGAGAGAGAATACCATGTAATCAGCTTAATTTTGAGGAGAAAAAGGATCCCAGCAGAATGGAAGCAGTCTGTAATCTGTCCAGTACTAAAGAAAGTAGACACAATGAGATGCAGCAACAATGCAGGAATTACCTTACTATACACAGCTTATCCTCAGCATGTTGTTGCTGAAGCGGCTAACTCCAACAAGCAGGATTTAGGAAGGGAAGATCAGCCATACACCAACTACATGTAATAAGGCAAATGCTACCAAAGAAACGGGAATTACGCAGAGATGTGCACTGTCTCTTTATGGACTTCTGAAAAGCACACGATAGTGTGAACAGGCAAGCAATATGGAAAAAACTGGAAAGGGCGCAGGTTCCTAGAAAACTTATAAAAATAGCACAAGCATGTCTGCAAGAGAGAACATGCATGGTGAAGGTAAAAAGAAAGATGTGAGACAAGTTCAAGATGAAGACTGGATTGCGACAAGGGACTGCCTCTCCATCCCTCTCCTTCTGGTTCTGGAAAGAGGACTAGCAAAAGTAATAAGGCTGGAGACAGGAATTCGGCTGGATAGAAGAATCAACACACTCTGGCTTATGCAGATGATGTAGTTTTAACAGCACAGAATGAGCAAGACCTGGTTCAGATGGCAAGAGTGTTAATAGAAGAGGCAATGGGAGCAAGCCTGAAGATAGATAAGACCAGTTACCTTGTTGTGAGCAGAGAGCACGATGACAACCCTTGAAATGTAGATGGTAACATCTTTGGAAGGGTAAGAGAGCTGAAATGTCTTGGGACAGTACTCGAAAAGCTGTTGAAGTCCTGGCTATAACAAGATCGAGAGAAAACTAATGACATTTAAGGATGTTGTTCTGAGGCAGATTTTTGGGGCAATGAAATGTGGATACGACTGGAGAAAAAGGAAAAACCGCGAACTGCTGAAATTGTGCAAGTCGCTCGACATAGTGGCTACGATTAGAGAATACTGAAGTTGTACGGGGTCGTACTGCGGCGAGAAGGCCAAATCACCAGGTAGATGGTGGAAGAAGATATCAGAGGCAATAGATCGAGGGGGAGACCACGGCCGAGGTGGACTGACGAAATCAGAGTGGATATGTGTATGATTTGACTAGCTGGGGAGGACTACATGGACCAAGGAAGATGAAGGAGGCTGATCAGTGAGGACAAAAACCGAGTACGGTTTGTGTGAGCAACCT
Organism: Schistocerca serialis cubense; assembly: GCF_023864345.2. Taxonomy (NCBI): domain Eukaryota; kingdom Metazoa; phylum Arthropoda; class Insecta; order Orthoptera; family Acrididae; genus Schistocerca; species Schistocerca serialis. The sequence continues at coordinate 74,322 of NW_026048486.1, forward strand.
AGTAACTAACTCAGTTTGATGCTCTATAAATCTTGAACAAATAGTGCTATTACTAGCTGTAATTATCTCATTCCATACGCCTCTTCGAGATTTAAATATAAGTATCAAATAACTTTGTGGGTTCTCATGTCCGTGTTGTGTGAGTGGGTCCGCTTGAGGACGGTGACCGGCTGGAGCAGAGCACCCCCACACCTTCAGTCTGGCTCATGCTGTCTGTCTCCCACCACTGTGGCAGAGGTGGCCGCCTCCACTTGCCGGTCAGACGCTCGTGTGCGCCACTACACGGGGGAAATAAACAGCAGGAAACGAAAAGGAGAAATAAAATGATCCTAACGACATATGGCCAGAAATACAGGGGAGGTTCACTCACTTGAAGACAGAGGTAATAGATATATGAAGTCTTCACGGGTTGTCAGCCGAGTAGCATCGTCGTCTCGTAACAACGTTTCGATAGAATGCGTCTCCATCACCTTCAGGCGAAGTGTCGGGATATCGTGCTCTCATCTATTACTTTCCCCTCTTTGGGGAAGTGTGAGGGGGAGTTTGTAGCCTTTCGGCTTTTACTCCCCTGTGTACTTGTGTGTGTGATTATTTCTGTACTTTTTGGTGTCTGTGAGATGTGATGATTGTTCTGTGTGTGTCTGGTACTTGCCTGAGGTTTGGCGAGATAGTTGTGGTAATTTGGGTAGAAGTAGGATTTGGGAATAGATATTGGGATTTTGTCTTCAACTTAGTCGTTGAAGATCGTCATGGGGCGATTGTGTTTATCGCGGGTCATGTCGTACCGACCTAGGATCGGAACATCGTCGGTCGCGGGCTTGTATCTCTGCTGGACCGCTCTCCGCTTCCCGCGGCCGGCCAATCACACGCCCGCGGAATCGCCCGATGGGCATGGATCGGCCGTTGGTGGTGGTGGTGGGAGGGAGGGGGGGGGGGGGGACGCATGCGCGGGGTTCGAGTCCCGGCGTCCGTCTCTTTCTGCTCCGTCCACGGCCCTTGGTGGAAAGGAACGTTGTTCTCTGATTTTCCTGGCTGCAGGCTCCCAGGCTGTGAGCTTTACAGACCTTAATCAGATGGTCATATGGGTAGAGTTTACAGGGTGCACAGGAGACTTAGTGGATGAAGTTCTGATAGGTGGTGGTGAGTGTTTAACGTCCCGTCGACTACGAGGTCATTAGAGACGGAGCGCAAGCTCGGGTTAGGGAAGGATTGGGAAGGAAATCGGCCGTGCCCTTTCAAAGGAACCATCCCGGCATTTGCCTGAACCGATTTAGGGAAATCACGGAAAACCTAAATCAGGATGGCCGGAGACGGGATTGAACCGTCCTCCTCCCGAATGCGAGTCCAGTGTGCTAACCACTGCGGCACCTTGCTCGGTAGTTCTGATAGGTAAAACATCTCTGGAAATGTGATGTAAAATAAATTTGGAGGTCGGATGACATTCAGATTTTCCATATCACAGCACACAGACACTATAGACAATGAGCTCTTACCAGTGTGCTCTACAGGAGTCCAATGTATGGGCAATGTTTAGAGTACTCGTAGTCAGCTTCTCTTCTACCTAGCAAAGAACATCCTCGTCAAAGTTGAGAGTTTATCGTGTCCGTGGAATACCACAGTCAACCGTCCTAGTTGCGGATATGATCAAAAGTATCCGGGCACCTGGCTGAAAATGACTTACAAGTTCGTGATGCCATCCATCGGTAATGCTGGAATTCAATATGGTGTTGGCCCACCCTTCGTCTTGATGATAGCTTCCTCTCTCGGAGACATACGTTCAGTCAGGTACTGGAAGATTTCTTGGGGAATAGCACCCCATTCTTCACGGAGTGCTGCACTGAGGAGAGGTATCGATGTAGGTCGGTAAGGCCTGCCACGAAGTCGGCGTTTCAAAATAATCCAGAAGCGTTCTATAGGATTCAGGTCAGGACCCTGTGCAGGCCAGTGCATTACTGGGATGTCACTGTCGTGTAACCACTCCGCCACAGGCCGGGCATTATGAACAGGTGCTCGATCGTATTGAAAGAAGCAATCGCCATCCCCGAATTGCTCTTCAACAATGGAAGCAAGAAGGTACTTAAAATATCAATGTAGGTTGTACTGTGATGATAGTGCCACGCAAAACAACAAGGGGTGCAAGCTCCCTCCATGAAAAACACGACCACATCATAACACCACCGCCTCCGAATTTTACTGTTGGCACTACACACGCTGGCAGATGACGTTCAACGGGCATTTGCCATGCCCACAACAAGCGATGCGTCGCGTGATGTGAGGCTTATGAGCGGCCGCTCGACCATGAAATCCAAGTTTTCTCACCTCCCGCCTAACTGTCATAGTACTTGCAGTGGATTCTGATGCAATTTGGAGTTCCTGTGTGATGAAAAATGAAATGATCGTATGGCATTTATCGGCCGGGATATCGCCCTCGGTGTTAGGCCGCCGTATCACAAATTTTTCTAGTTGACGTCACTTCTGCGACTTGCGTGTCAGTAATGATGGACACACAACACACAGCTCCCTGCAGAGAATCGAACCCAGGCCCCCTTGCGTGGTAGACGGTAACGCTATCGCTGCGCTACGGAGGCGGACTCCCTGTGATACGGTCTGGATAGATGTCTATTACACATTACGATCCTCTTCAACTGTCAGCGGTCTCTGTCAGTCAACAGACGAGGTCGGTCTGTACGCTTTTGTGCTGTACGTGTCCCTTCACGTTTCCACTTCACTATCACATCGGAAACAGTGGACCTAGGGATGTTTAGGAGTGTGGAAATCTCGGTACGGACGTATGACACAAGTGGCACCCAATCACCAGACCCCGTTCAAAGTCCATGAGTTCCCTGGAGCGCCCCATTCCGCTCTCTCACGATGTCTAATGACTACCGAGGTCGTTGATGGGGAGTACCTGGCAGTAGGTGGCAACACAATGCACCTAATATGAAAAACGTATGTTTTTTGGGGTCCGGATACTTTTGATCACATAGTGTACTAGTTTCTCCCATCCGTTGTAGTAGTCGGATGAACGTGGTATGTGATGTAATAATTACAATAGGAACTGACTACGGAACTCTGTTCTCAGTTTATGTACATACCGTGATGTGGAAGATTTGATTGTGATATGATTTTCAAAACTAATTTTATACGCAACTGGTACATTTCTGGACATGTGCACCATATGAAAATTTTATCTACTCTCTGTAAACCCCAGAATCATGTGATAGTAGTGTTCAAATACATTGTGTTTTATTTCAAGGAATTGCGTTTCGATAACCAACATTTTTGGGCTTCTCAGATTGAGGCAAAGGTGTGAGACGGAAAAGAAATTTGGAAGCTGATGGAAGTGAAACCCAGATGTCACTGTGTGCTTTTTTCTGATGTGATATCACTGTCACATCTTTTCAGAGACTTTTTTGGGCAGTTTTATGTATGTTTGTAGAAATGGAGTAGAGGTGGATAGGAAGGATGATCAGGACGAGAGACGGATGTAGTAAGAACGTTAAACAGATAGTATAACGAGCGACAAAGGTTTCAGGAGGCGAAGCTGGGGATGACGAACCAAACACAGAGACTTTGGCGGCCTTGAGGTCAGACACATATGAAGGTTGATGAAGCACTCAGCAACACAGATAAGTGACGTCACAGACGACAGGCGCTGGTGGAGTTGGTCGCATAGAAGACAGGCAATGGTGGTGATCGATATCTATGGCAAAGGTGCAAATGATGACGATTACATTGATTAAAGATGGATGATGTAGTTTCAGTCAAACATGAGAATGATCCTAAGATGTTTATTCACTCCAAGAGCGAAGGAGGGACTTCATCCTGGGATGTACAGCAGTGCTTTGCACATAAGCTGAGCAGTACCGCAGGTCCCATTCAATAAGGACAGTGGTGGCGCTGTCGTCACCGTCTATCGCTGAGTCGGCCTAAGTCGATCCCTGACAGTTGCAGTGGGCTGGGTGCAGCAGCTTCGAGCGCTTCTCTCGGTCAATAACGTAACGCGATTTTGTGAACCTCTCTAAGGCACTGCCCCAGTGTTGTCTCAGCTCTGCAGACGACTGTTATTTTCGCCTGCAGCCATTTGCGATTCACAGTTGAAAGCTGGCAACGTCACTGCGAGCTGTCGGCGATCTTCTCATGCTGTCCCGGCTACAGGTTAGTTTATGTCTGCAAAGGCTCCAGGAGTGCGACGCTGGAATCATCAGAATCCCATTGGGGCACTAGACCGTAACTTCTATGTTGCCACTAGCTAGATTCTGGACACACATCGACTGCAGGGGAAGGGTCTCTCTTGGGAAGTTTTGATATTAAATATTTTCGATGGTACAGGGTAGACAAAGTTTCTTTCGAGATAGACACTCCAACTTACAAAGGAGACAGATGACCCTGTAGTTTGGTCTCTTTATACCCCAAACCAACCAACCAATCAAATTGCATGCTGGGTTGCCTATCTTGAGGGGCCAGAAATATTTTCGGAACCACTTTGAACCTGCGCGCCCTGGACAAGAGAACATTGCAGCTGACGTGTGCCTCGTCGTGTTGCAGACTGCTGGTGACGTCATCGCAGAGCTCGGTGCCGCCGCGCATCACGGACTCTCGCAGCCACGTGCAGGCCCGCTACAGGGAGCCCGTGGAGCTGCCGTGCGCCGCCCAGGGCTTCCCTCTGCCCTCCTACACGTGAGTACCACGTGTGCCACTTCTCCTACCATCACAAAGTGGACATCAAGAGACGCAATAACATATGCCAACTGCACTACAAAAAAGGTAGGACATGCTATTAAATCCACTCTGCTCAACGCACTGCTATGTACATTGGTTGCTCTGAAACCAGTCCATATGTTAGTGGCCTAGGTCCTACAGTCAACGTGTATAGAGACCATCCAAAAAAATGTGTAGCTAATGCCAGAGGCCTCAATCCCTACAGGAAGACCGATGACCACAGACGGATACTAGCGAAGCAAATAGGGGCAAATGATCTCAGAATACACAGCGAAATACAAAACTGCCTGATTTTCACACAATTATAGCACGATGACGCTCTGATAGGACGTCGCCCGAGTGATCGGCACAGTGGGTTGGGCGTCCCACCCTGTATGTTTACTACTTGTTCTAGTTTCACTTACAGATGTGCGATCCTAGCCTGCCACGTAGGTGGTGGGTTGTAGATTAGTCGCAGGAATTGTGCACTCGAGGTTCTAACATCGTGTCATGCAATAGGCTCTTAAATTCTTCTGCACATCAATATGACGCACACGTTTGCAAACACAATACTACTAACCGTTTCGGGGCGTTATTGCACCCGTTTCTTTTTCTTTTTTTTTTTTTTGTTCTTTGTTTTTGTCATCCAAATAATATGGCACCGTGGGAACACTATGGCAGGTGTCCTGGGAAAACGCAGACGTTGAGTGTATGTACAGGGTGCTAGGGGTATAAGTGTTAATGTTTTTGTTAGTGACTGAGGAAAGTGTACTGGACAACATTACATTAATATTTACTTTATTTGTAGGCCAGTAATTAATAACCTTTCCACATTTCTCGTACAGAAAATGAATGTAAATCTGAGATGCAGTGCTACCACACGTAGCATCCTGACCTCCACCAACAGCAGGCAGTGTAGCATTACCTTATCTGTTGGCTGAAAACAATACCATGCTAGTAGCTTATGGCACTTTGTTTTCTCTTTTTCCACCCTTGTCTCGTGGCGCGTCACGCTGATCATCAAACTCAGTTCACTTCTGCCACTATTTGCCTATCTCATTTGTACGAGGTGGTGGCATCCTACATGGCGTGTATTTACGCGAAACATGAATAGAGGAAATGATGTAGCTGGAAATGACTGTTCGAGACGTGTAGCTGAAACGAGTATATTGACCTTCAGCAAAATGAAACCACAAGATTACAATTTCATTGGGAGAATCGAGCTCGTATTCAACTTTACATCATCCAAAGCACAATCCTACGTCTCATACAAAGTCAAACTTCTCTTGCTCGTATAACTTAGCACAGAAGAATTGAAAACAAAATAAATGATATAAAGTTCAAAAATGCTGCGGCAACCAGTTTCTCGATATTTGATAACTTACAGCCTCTTACCGTACATCATTTCTGTGGTGTCACCGCCAGACACCACACTTGCTAGGTGGTAGCATTTTAAATCGGCCGCGGTCTGGTAGTATACGTCGGACCCGCGTGTCGCCACTGTCAGTGATAGCAGAACGAGCGCCACCACACGGCAGGTCTAGAGAGACGTACTGGCACTCGCCCCAGTTGTACAGCCGACTTTGCTAGCGAAGCTACACTGACCGATACGCTCTCATTTGTCGAGACGATAGTTGGCATAGCCTTCAGCTAAGTCATTGGCTACGACCTAGCAAGGCGCAATAGCTTTGATAATTAATATTGTGAAGCATGTATCATCAAGAGCGATGTTCTACAAATGTGGATTAAAGTTAAGTATTACAGCAACTGCGTCCATTTTCTAAATTCTCATTTCCTTTTAACTGTTCCAGACCTCACGCCAATCTGCGCGAGCTTAACGCGTGCCTTTCGGCTTCCTCTCATTGTGTCTAGGCTGTCTTGTCTAGACACAACAATTTCATATAAATACGCGCTAGTGAGATCTGATGCGCGGAAGGATACAAAGCCGCCAGAATTCGGCGCAATAAATTTGGTTGGAACTCCCTTTCCGGTAATCTGATGCATCGTGCAGTTATTAAACATCATGGCTCTACATCAAGGAAAGCAATTTCATCACAGCATTCGGTTCCTTCAAACCCGTCTCCAGTACAAAGCACGTATCATCACTCCAAGTTGTGAATAACTAGTAGCGGTACAGGGCACGCTCTGCCACGTACCGTACCGTGGTTTGGGGAGTGTCTACATAGATGTAGATGTAGATGTAGGTATAGAAGAGGACTCTTCACCGAAAGCACTGCCACTATAATGGCTGACCGCCAAAGACCGTGACTGATTGAGAGCCAACCGCTCTCAAACGGTGCATTGGGTATGTAAAGAGTTTACAAACGCAGCAGGCTCGATAAATAATGAAGCTGCCTAACTTATCACAGGGTTTGGAGCAAATTATGGAAACTCCGCGATAAATTCGTGCTTGTACATAAACGTGGATGTTAATCAAGCCTGCAAGTTCCAACATTGTATTAGACCACGAACGCCACCTGTGCAGTGTCATCAGTATGTTTCAAGTCTCGGTTGTGATCAGAATAGTATTCTGTTTAGCGGTAACTAAAGTACATCGGAGCTAAGTGAAACACAATGTGGGCAAACTGTTTGTTCTCACGTGGTGGATGCCTCCATAACCAAGGCAGCCGAAGTGTTCGGTGTTTCAGGAGGCGCCATATCGAGGATTTATACCGCACACAGAGAAACCGGAATAACATCCGCTAAATCGTAACACTGACGAAAGTGTGTGTTGAGTGATCGTCGCAGACGGTCTAAAAGAGGGTTGTGGCAAGAAATAAGAGGACGGCAGCTGCAGAACTGAATGTCGCAACCGCGAACACTGCCAGCACCAGAACAACACCGAGGGAGCTCCGTAAGCAGGCAGTCCCAGGGCAAGCTGGAACTCCAAATCCGATGATCAGCGATGCAGATGCCTGTTGCAGGAAAACCCGTTGCCGATACCATACAGCCTGAGCTACAGAGCTATGGAAGAACCTAATTTAGTCAGGTGAGTCCTGTTTCACACTGTTTCCAACTTGTGGCTGAGTTTACCTCCCAAGAGTGATACACGCCACGGGTTTGGTGTTCATGTGGGCAGTCATATCGTGGTACTGCATGGGTCCAGGGCTACTCTGCAAAGTAACATTCCTGCCAAACATTATGTGACCATTGTGGCTCATCAGTAGAATGTTTATTCCCGAATGGTGACACAGTGTCCCTAGACGGCAAGGTATCTGCTCACACAGCTGGTGGCGCCCAGAGCTGGTTTTGTGAGCACAAGGACGATTTGTCGCGTGTCCCTAGGCAATCACATTCACCAGATCTCAATGTTACTCAGCCTATGATGTCTACTTTAGACGTAAGGGAACGTCATGGCTGTCCACTAACATCATCGTATTCTGAAACTGTAGCACGTCATCTTAGTGGTGTAGCAATTTTAATGGCCAGTAGTGTAAATTAGAACGTCAGGCATTGTGCTGCAGAATGTCAGCCATATCAGTATTTGACTTCATATCTTCTGAACTATCTGTCGCACATTAATATAATTTTTCTTGTGTTTTCAGTAGTATATGAGAATGCCGTCTGCAAAATGTCTATCCATCACAGTTAGTTGTAGTGATGTAATAAATTAAAACGTCATGCTACATGTGGTAGTTTTACGGCTTGAACAGCGAAGATGTAACGGAACAAGCCTATAGGAGAACTTGGATCAGAAGTCAGAGCCCAGAACTTGGTCGAGGCCACAGTCAGACATCAGACGCTGGTGACTGACCTGCGCGACCGGCTCCCGAGTCGTCGGACCACGAGCGCTGAAATGAGCCCACAACCTACGGACATAGGCTACAGCCGGCCATCGCCCCTGCTTGATGAGCGTCCCTCAGCAGCAGCAAGACTAACGTGACACCGTCCCGTGTGTCAGTGCCATGGGGTCAGCCTTCGAGAAGCCACTCCGGCTCGATTAACTTCCGCGTCATCGACCAAGACCCCGTCATTGTCATATTCCAGATGGTTCGCCGTGGCCCACAAACGCAGCGCCAGCACCCATCATTTAAGGTGTGGCTCTGCCGAGTACGCTATGTTCGGGCACAGCAGGGCCACTCCCGGTGCCTGCCGTGTGTCAGCCGGGAATCCTCGCTGTGAACTCTGCCGCCACCCGGGCGCCAACGAGGGACCTCTGCCTGCCTGCCCCGGCGGGCAACACTGCGCCGTCTGCCCGCCCCTGCTCCTCACCGTCTGTCCGGACCTCGATTCCGGGCGACGGCATCGCCGTGGCGCTGGAGCGACAGGATCTTCCACATTACAGAAGACCTGGTGGACCGCAGTGACCGCAGCGCGGCCGCATCCTGCCGTCTCAGCTCCCCACGCATACCGGAGACGCCAGAGCAGCGCTCTGTCTCCAGAACAGCGTGTGCACTCCGCCCGCCGTAGTCAACGTCTGAGCTACGCAGGCGGAATATTACAAGGGAACTACAGATACCACCAAAGAAGGGAGCGCAATACGAGGAATATCTGAACTGTATGAATTAGTGAAGAACTAATTAAGAGTGGTTGTATCTTCAGCAGGACCCGCCTCCGCTGCTACCTACATCCCCGTCTTCGACAGAGAACCCAGTCCACAACCATACAGCCTACCTCTCGCACCTTTACATTAAGCAATATTGTTTCTCCCTTTCATCGTTTTGAGGCGGTCGTCAGCGAGAAACAGTTTCATAAAGATTTGAAAATATGTGTAAAAATTTTTCAAGTCTCATTTTTAGTGCTCTCATTCGCAAATATTGGGTAACTGAAGTATGAGTATTCGTGTGTCGTGAGTTACACTGCTCCATCATCCCACTGCCACCCCCACTACTTTGATAGATATGGGTTCTTAACCCAACAACGATTCTTCCCAAGACAGTAAATGCTACGTGTACCAAGTGTGGTTGAAATAGGTCCAGTGGTTTGGGAGGAGATATGGAACATACATACAAATATACTTGCCGCCATTTTTATAATATTTATGGATAGGGAAGAGTAAGAAAGATTAGGGTTTGCGATTCAGCCGACGGCGAGGTCGTCAGAGGCGAAACACAAGCCGTATATCGTTAATCGATTTATCGAAAACACGAATAACATGAATTTGGATTATGACCGAACGAAGATTTGAACTGCCATCCTCTCGAAATATGGGAAAGAGATTCGTGGACATACAGGCGAATTGAGATAATGGTCACTGCAATAAATGAGTAGAAAGGGAGGAATGTGAGTGACGAGAAAATAAGAGCAGTCAGACCTCACACAGAAATACAGTGTCTTTTTGAAGTCACGTACCATTTTCCAGTTGAAGAGTTGATTAAGCGCTATAAACAACATGAACATACATTCAAATATTTCTTAATACAAATTTAGTGCATTTCATTGCGATGACCTTTCAAAGGTAGACACATGTCCCATTATTCCTGCGTAACCAGCAACATCCTCGTAGCATAGCTGACGTAATTTGTCCCACAGCTGCCAAAATGCAGTTTCTTTAGTTCTTGAAGTTTACTGATCATCACTTGATTCACCTAGATTTGATAAGTTCCCAGATGAGAAAATCCACATTCGTCCGCCCAAGTCCTACAGTTATTTCCGTCCACAGACGTGAAATGTTGCTCATCACTGAACAGAATGTGCAGCATTAAATTTGCATTTCTAACAGCATCCAATAAGTCACAGCACATAGCCCGTCTGGCGGCATAGCCATCATCTTTAAGTTTATGCACGATTTCACTGTGTGTGTGTGCGGGGGAGGGGGGGGGGGGAAGGGGGGGCTATTACTCAGCTAGTTCTTTGTTTAGTTTTCTGGTTGTTGGTGCGTGGCTGCGAGTAAGTTTCGTCTGCCCCACCTGGGCTTCCTGAATGCTGACCAGTTCGCATGAATTTCTTGACCATGTTCTTAATCTCACCTCTATTCGGAAACGGTTTGTGAAATTTAAGCTCCAAATTGTTCCACGCCTCTTCGCTGTTCTTCCGCAGTTGTTGTTCCTTCTAGATTACCTGGAAAAAAGTCAAAAATTTTGAGGTTAACGCAGAAATGGCAAGGAACTTTATGAACACTATATTTACGAGTACATTTTCCCACGCACTACTCAACACGAGTAGTTTAAAAATTGTCTCTTGAAACTTTTTACAAGAACTTAAGTTTCATTAGCGGACTAATCATATAGATCTAGATGTAAGAATGTTCCTGTTTCCTACAAATGGAATACTGAAGAACACAGCAAAGTCAACGAAGAAACAGATTTGAGGTTCAGGAGGGAGGTAGTGGGGAATTTTATCCAAACTAAACTTTTATGATCGGCTACCGATAAGGTGACTGACAAAAAATGCCTAGTTAAAAGCGGTACACCCGCAAAATATTTCTATTCAAAGATAATGTGAGCGTTAAGTTTCATACTATTTCCTATAAAATTGAAGTATAAGCCGTACATTTGATGTCACTGCGTGGTAAAGGAATTAAAGTGAGACTGATTATGGCGACCGTGTGTAAGCGTAACTGGTAAGTGGTACGGTTACCAGAAAGAGTATCGCAGTTAATTGGTCTTAAAGGTAGGAAGTAATGCGACAAGGGCTGATTCGCCTCTGCGAATGAGTTCTGATTCTTTTCGGTGAAAGGAGGCAGAAAATTGGGCGCTCCCGTGGCGAGGAAGCTGTGAGTGACGGGGCGAATCACGGCGAACGTGGCTCGGAAAATTAGGTGGGGAACCCACCAGCATCGTTTTCCTTTATCGCCGCTGTGATAATTTTCTCAGCAGGGAGAGGGAGAGCGAGTGTGTGTGTGTGTGTGTGTGTGTGTGTGCGTGTGTGAGAGAGAGAGAGAGAGAGAGAGAGAGAGAGAGAGAGAGAGAAAGAAAGACAGAAAGTGAGAGTTTCCAGTCGCAGTGGGAGTCATTCGCACGCTCACTGAAGGCAACGGTACACTTGCCTCTTACGTGAAGCCGCACAGTAACAGCATCTCCAGTTTTTGATAAGGTTTTCATTTTCTTTTTTCATTTCATTTATCGCATTTTTAAAGACGCGTTACCTATAAGGTGCAGTCAAATTAAAACGAGACATCTGGATAAAGGTAAGTAAACTATCTATTATTTCAAAAATAATCGCCATAACTGTCAATACATTTGTCCTGCTGTGACACAAGACGGTCAGTGGCTTCATGAAAAAAATTTTTGCGGTTGCCTATGGAACCATGGCTGTAGCCATGCCTAGAGCCTTGCTACAGGGCTCGAAAAATATGGAACATTCTGGTAAGCGTACATGTTGCCAAGGCTGTTTCGTCTACGCTGCACAAATTTCGCTTTGAGGCTCTTACAAATCCTCTATTCATTCCCGACCTCTCCCCATGCGATTTCCATACTATTGGAGCCCTGAAGAAACGCATTCGTGACCGTCGATTTGCTTCGGACGAAAAGATGGATGCCTGGGTACCATCATGGCTTCGTATGCAACCGTAAATATTTTTCTATGAAGGTATTGACCGTCTTGTGTCAGGTACTTTTTTCCATCAGTCTCCTTTTCAGTTGACTGTCCCTTATAGTATTTTAAAACCATATATTTTACAGTTCTAATTATGTAACTGCATAATTTTCCGTTACAGAAGCAAGTTTCGTTTTCAGCGGAAGAAAAATATAGATAATAACAATAAGTCAAAATAAAGTTGAACGAAATAATAACTGCTAATTAGTTTAAAGAAACCGAATACGTTAAGCAAAAATTTAATAATTTATGAGAGTGTAAAAGGAGGATGGAAGAGGCCTTTTTCTTTCGATTTGACTCTACAAGTATTTTTTTATTTTGTATTGTATGGGTCGGTTTCCAAAATGAATTAATTAGTTTCCTAAATAAATTTCCTAAACTAATTACACTCTGTAAGCGACCCTTAGGCAATAGTAGGGGTCAGTGCTTACAGATTATAGCGACACTCAATTCAAGGACAGTTATTGTAGTAGTTAGCACTGTCAGTGCTTATGAGGTCCGTCAGGAAGATGCAACTCCGAATGGGGCCATCGAGTAATGCGTTTATGACCAGCATCTCCTCTATTTGTAAAATTTGGTGTAACTCTGTTTGTACGTATTTCTTTCTCTAATATCTACGTATGTACGTTTGTCTTACGGGTTACCATGTCTTAGTGTGTGTCCGCTTCATTTTCTGTCTCTGTATCGTTGTTGTATGACGTTTCATTTTATCCGTCCTCACTGCTGTCATTTAGTGTTATAGTTACCTGATGAATCACTACAACATCCGCCATATAGCGCGCAGGTCAGTTTCTGCTTCGAATTGTCATTTATTGTAATTTAATAATATTTACAACCAAAGCGGCACGTAGCCGGATCTTTACCGAGTGCAGCTCTTTCACGGCTGAAGGCCTCCAACAAGAAATCTTAACAAGATAAAAATCCAATTAAGATAGCAATAAAATAATTTAAAGAAGCAACATATGCAAGGTGCAATACCATTGGCTGAGGGCCACAATTAAACTTCAAAATGCTTAAAAGATATTACCATAATCTTTAAAGGCAGAAGGCCGCAGTGTTTAAGCTTGAAAATTAATTTTGTAAAATTTTAAGAAAACCAAACAAATAACCATAAGCCTAAAATTTACAATAGTTGACTACAGATAATTAAACACCGGTGGCATTCAGAAAGCCTCCAGAGAGGTCGGTGTACTTAGATGAGACAGGTGGTGAGCCCAACTATACTTGCTCCGGCGGAAACCAACCAGGGGACAGCCACGGACCGACCGACACAACAGCGGCAACAGGTGAGGAAAGGACGCTGCCTGAAATTACGTTAGTGGCCAGTGCAAGTAATCGGAACACTAACGGCCACAAGGCAGAAAATTCCGCTGGTACACCTGAGTTTGCCTGCTCCGCAGCAACCGACCGACTCCCCCAGAATGCCGACATCATCTAAAATAGTTGCAAGGAAATAACGCCAACTACACACACAACCCGAAAAACACTGCACGAAGACCTGAACGACATCCAGCAGTAACTAAACTCACACGAAGACAAGTCGGGAGTCGATGCACACACACCCAGCCGACTCCTGAACGATCGGCGAGCCAAAACTCGTCGTCCTGTAGGACGACCGACCGACGATCCACCAAGACCGTGGCCCGGCTCAAGTGATGCGTGGCGGAACTTGTCGGGCGAGCCTTGTCGACGCAGAGCTCACTGCTGTTCCAACCCGACTGCACCAGTGCCGCATTGCAACTCCCCGACTGGCAAGTCCGGACTGCGCTCCGGACGCGTTCCAATTGACTGGCAGACCCGAACTCGCGACGCGAACTCCCGATCCGAACTGCTTACGACAGACAACCAGTGGGAAGTAATAGCAGTCGAGCAAAGATACTACGAGAGGGGATATATCGATGCGCGCTGCTAACGCCGATCACGGTCTGGTAAAGCAGCAGTTCAGTGACAGTAGTAATTTAAATTAACGTAGTGAGATGGAAGTACGTTAAAAACGGGGTGTAAAATACATCATGGCGGGAACACGAGCCACGCACGGCTCAGCGGGTGTTCGGTTTTCATCTTACTGCCCCTTGTAATTGATGATGCTGTCGTCGGGTCAACGTGGGAACACGTAGAGATCGTCTGCCCCAGATCCATTGTTGAACACTTTGTGCTGCACGGTGAGCTCCGAAACATTTGTACTCGAACCACCATTGCGGCCTGTTGTGATATCTGTCGCAGGTCGCCGCTTATCCTGCTTCACAGAGCGGTAAGTCTCCTCCTACCTTTACTCTCTGTGATGAAGCGTAGGAATCGGACAGGTTGTCGACCACTCGTGGTTTCATCGTTCTTCAACGACTTTCCTTAGATGCTCACGCCAGTAGCACGGGAACAACATACACAGATGGCGGTAGTATCGGCTACGCGAGGTAGAAATGGATAGTGCATTGGCGGGGCTGTATTTTGAAATCAGGTGATTCATATGAAAAGATTCCCGACGTGATCATGGCCACACGACGGGAGTTACCACACATTAAACCCTGAATGGTAATTGGAGATAGATATTCCATTTCGGAAATCGTTAAGGAGTTCAATATTCCGAGTCAAGAGTGTGCCGAGAATACCTAATTTCAGCCAATATCTCTCACTACGTAAAACGCAGTGGCCGGCGGCCTTCACGTAACGACCGAGGCAGTGGCGTTTACGTAGAATCGTGACTGCCAACAGACGAGCAACACCGTGTCAAATAGCCGTAGAAATCAATCTGGGACGCACGGTGAATGTATCCGTCGGATAGTGCGCCGAAATTTGGCGTTAACGGAGTATGGCTGCAGACGACCGACACGAGTGCCTTTGTTAACATAACAACAACTGCGGCGGCTCTCCTGGTTCGTGACCGTATCAGTTTGATGCCAGACGACTGGAAAACATTGACCTGGTCAGATGAGTCCCGATTTCAGTTGGTAAGAGGTGATGGTAGGATTCGAGTGTGGCGCAGACCCCACGAAACCGTGGACCCAAGTTGTCAACGAGACACCTTGCAAGGTGGTGGTGGCTCTGTAATGGTGTGGTCTGCGTTTACATGGAACGGATTGAGTCTCTAGTTCATCTTAACCGATCTTCGACAGCAAATGGTTGTGTTCGGTTACTTGAAGACCAACCATCTGCAACCATTCATAGACTTCATGTTGCAAGAAAAGGGCGAAATTGTTATCGATGACAGTGACCCGTGTCACTGGGTCACAGTTGATTGTGAATGGTTTGAAGAACGCTTGGCAGTTCGAGCGAATGATTTGGCCACTCAGATCGCCCGAAACGAATCCCACCGAACATTTATCGGACATAATCGAGAGGTCATCTCGTGCACAAAATCCTGGACCGGCCCCACTTCCGAAGGCTGTAGTCGAGGCATGGCTCACTATTTCTGCAGAGGACCTCCAACTACTTGTTGAGTCCATGCCACCTCGAGCTGCTGCACGACACCGGGCAAAAGGAGGGCCCGACACAATGTTAGGCGGTATCCATTGACTTCTGTCACTTCACTGTATTGTCTCCCTACGTCGCAAACCCGCAACCCTACCAGCAGTCGCTCAGTGTCGCGTTGGGCGGTGGCCAGAATGCTCTGCCTCGTCAGCGTTTCGTTTCCCTTGCTCTTAAGCAAGTTAATGGAGTTGGAGCGCACGTCGATGTTATAACAATGATTAAGTTGGGCATCCTCATTTCCTTCTCCCTCTTCATTCAATTTTCCTGCGTCGCACTTCCCTAAATCTACCACGTGGTGTTCGATAATAACTGCCATTGAGTATGGAGGCGGTGCTCGAAACAGTACTGTGGTGTCACCGCCACACACCACACTTGCTAGGTGGTAGACTTTTAAATCGGCCGCGGTCCGCTAGTATACGACGGACCCGCGTGTCGCCACTATCAGTGAATCCAGACCGAGCGCCGCCACACGGCAGGTCTATAGAGACGTACTGGCACTCGCCCCAGTTGTACAGACGACATTGCTAGGAAAGGTTCACTGACAATTACGCTCTCATTTGCCGAGACGATAGTTAGCATAGCCTTCAGCTAAGTCAATTGCTACGACCTAGCAAGGCGCCATTTATCCTTTGCTATGTATCTAATGAAGAATGTACAGTAACAAGACCAATGTTCACCAATTGTGGATTAAAGTTAAGTATTCCAGCAGCTACGTACTTTTCTTTATAGCGTTCATTACGTATCCTGTTTCAGACCTCACGCCAACCTGCGTGAGTTTAAGCGCGTGCCTTTCGGTTACCCGTCACTGTGGATTGGCTGTCTTGCCAGTGCACAACAAGTACCTTGTGGGCAGATGCCCGTCCCGCTGCTGTCGCCTAGAGACAGACGTACCCTCGCTCTGCTCGCCGACACACCTCCCCGTTCATCAGAGAGTGTGCGCCGTGACATTTGTCCGATACGAACCTGATGACGTTACAAACTATCAGAGATGATGGCGAGGGTTAAAGGTGTCAGTTTAAGGTAAGGAACCCTGCTCCGGAAACGACCGGGTCAGAAGTTACAAGCAAAAATGTTTTGACACCTCTGTCAGTGGACCTCTTCTAACGCAAGTTGTTTGCATTCCATACTTGGAGAAGTGTTAGTATGGACCTACGTTTATCTACTAAACATAGGCACTAAATTGCTTACCGTGAGAGCTTATGAACACGTCTTCATCTTTTGTTCAGTAAAGGAAATGTATTTCACTATTGCAGTCATTATAGCGGTTGAGGCGGGCCGGCCACGCCGAGCCACAATGTGCGTGAAACGCCCGCTAAACCCGCTGGGCAGAACAGGTGATTAGGATTGTGGAAAGGCCCAAAGTTTCACCTTAAAACTGGAATTTATTGCAATTTTATAACACATTTACAACCAAATCGGAACATAGCCGAACTATTACGAGTTTCAAACTCCAAATCTTTCACAACTGAAGGACTCCAAGCAAGAAATCTTAAAAATCAACAAGGGAAATTTCAAGTGACTGAAAACACGCAGTTACAATTACAAATAAAATAATTAATATATATATACATATATATACACTCCTGGAAATGGAAAAAAGAACACATTGACACCGGTGTGTCAGACCCACCATACTTGCTCCGGACACTGCGAGAGGGCTGTACAAGCAATGATCACACGCACGGCACAGCGGACACACCAGGAACGCGGTGTTGGCCGTCGAATGGCGCTAGCTGCGCAGCATTTGTGCACCGCCGCCGTCAGTGTCAGCCAGTTTGCCGTGGCATACGGAGCTCCATCGCAGTCTTTAACACTGGTAGCATGCCGCGACAGCGTGGACGTGAACCGTATGTGCAGCTGACGGACTTTGAGCGCGGGCGTATAGTGGGCATGCGGGAGGCCGGGTGGACGTACCGCCGAATTGCTCAACACGTGGGGCGCGAGGTCTCCACAGTACATCGATGTTGTCGCCAGTGGTCGGCGGAAGGTGCACGTGCCCGTCGACCTGGGACCGGACCGCAGCGACGCACGGATGCACGCCAAGACCGTAGGATCCTACGCAGTGCCCTAGGGGACCGCACCGCCACTTCCCAGCAAATTAGGGACACTGTTGCTCCTGGGGTATCGGCGAGGACCATTCGCAACCGTCTCCATGAAGCTGGGCTACGGTCCCGCACACCGTTAGGCCGTCTTCCGCTCACGCCCCAACATCGTGCAGCCCGCCTCCAGTGGTGTCGCGACAGGCGTGAATGGAGGGACGAATGGAGACGTGTCGTCTTCAGCGATGAGAGTCGCTTCTGCCTTGGTGCCAATGATGGTCGTATGCGTGTTTGGCGCCGTGCAGGTGAGCGCCACAATCAGGACTGCATACGACCGAGGCACACAGGGCCAACACCCGGCATCATGGTGTGGGGAGCGATCTCCTACACTGGCCGTACACCACTGGTGATCGTCGAGGGGACACTGAATAGTGCACGGTACATCCAAACTGTCATCTAACCCATCGTTCTACCATTCCTAGACCGGCAAGGGAACTTGCTGTTCCAACAGGACAATGCACGTCCGTCTGTATCCTGTGCCACCCAACGTGCTCTAGAAGGTGTAAGTCAACTACCCTGGCCAGCGAGATCTCCGGATCTGTCCCCCATTGAGCATGTTTGGGACTGGATGAAGCGTCGTCTCACGCGGTCTGCACGTCCAGCACGAACGCTGGTCCAACTGAGGCGCCAGGTGGAAATGGCATGGCAAGCCGTTCCACAGGACTACATCCAGCATCTCTACGATCGTCTCCATGGGAGAATAGCAGCCTGCATTGCTGCGAAAGGTGGATATACACTGTACTAGTGCCGACATTGTGCATGCTCTGTTGCCTGTGTCTATGTGCCTGTGGTTCTGTCAGTGTGATCATGTGATGTATCTGTCCCCAGAAATGTGTCAATAAAGTTTCCCCTTCCTGGGACAATGAATTCACGGTGTTCTTATTTCAATTTCCAGGAGTGTATATATATATATATATATATATATATATATATATATATATATATATATATATATATCACAGCTAGGCTCAAAGCCTCAAGGCAAGGGTGGATAGACAAACATAAACAAGATGCAATACAAACGGCGGAAGGCCCACAATTAATTTTCCTCAATTTAAAAAAAAATATAACCATAAGCCTTATGTTTTAAGTAGCTGAAATCGGGCTAAAAGAAAAGACAACACAACGGCAATATCCTTTCAGCAAATATCCACTTGCTGGAATTCAAACTTACTTACATAAAACACAGTAAAATCAAGAATTTTTTTATCGTTGGTTGTGATAGATTATGAATAGACAGTTAAACACCGGTGAGAAAGACAGTAAAGACAGCAGCACTCAGAAGCCTCCAGGGGGTCGGTCTGCCCTCGTTCACTTAGGTGAGACCGGTGGTGAGCCCAACTGCACTCGATCCGTCGGAATCCAACCAAGGGTCAGCCACGGGCCGACCGACAAAACGACTTGCTTGCCACCAATCGCTACATGAGAACTCAAACACAAAATGTTACGGACGTAATTATCCACAATCAAATATGTATGCGTATTAAGCTGTCAAAACTACACACCGTCTTGGACAGTGATAACAGGTGAGTAAAGGATATGGCCTGAAAGTATGTTAGTGGCCAGCGCAGGTAATCGGAACACTAACGGCCACAAGGCAGAAAATTCCGCTGGTGCACTTGAATTGTAGTCAACCAATATAGTTAATTGCACCGCATGGAGGCTAAATTTCAGCAATACAAACATTCGGTGTTGCTCACAGGAAAACCTCCCTAACAGCGAACCACCGAAACGAACCACACAACATAAATGGACGTGGCTTGGGTACTTAAAACATTACTCAACTTGGACGTCCAGCGTCGGTGAACCACGAAGCTCGTAGCGATCGGACCGCTCCACACACGCTTCAACACTGTGCAGGGACCGCCAGTGGACCCAGCCGACTGCACCGTGCGGAGATAACTTCCCTGGTCCGCATCAACCGACCGACTCCTCTCAGAATGCCGACAACATCTAAAATAGTCGTCAGTGCAAATAACGCCAACTACACGCACAACCTGACAAACACTTGCACGAAGACCTGAACCATACCCAACAGTAACTAAGCACACACGAATGCAAAACGGGAGTCGATGCACACACACAGCCGACCCATGAACAATCGACTTGCAAAAACGCGTCGTCCGGTAGGACGACCGACCGACGGTCCACCAAGACCGTGGCTTGGCTAAAGAGATGCGTGGCGGCAATGGTCGGGCGAGCCATGTCGACGCAAACCTCACTGCTCCAACCCGACTGTACTAGGGCCGCATTGCAACTCACCGAGTGGCAGATCTGGGCTGCGCTCCAGACGCGTTCCAACTGACTGGCAGTCCGAACTCCCGAGCCGAACTCGCTTACCACAGACAACGACCGGGAAGTAATAGCAGTCGAGCAAAGATACTACGAGAGGGGATGTATCGATACGCGCTGCTAACGCCGATCACGGTCAGGCAAAGCAGCAACTCAGTGACAGTAGTAATTTAAATTACCGTAGTGAGGTGGAAGGACGTTAAAAACTGGGCGTTAATTACATGATGGCGGGAACACGAGCCACGCACGGCTCAGTGCGAACCGCGTGCGGGCCGACCTTCGGACTGTCTCAACTTTGCTCAGTCCTTCTCGAAAGTACCCGCTACAGCGCGACATTTTATTTAGTAATCCGGACTAGCATTTTTCGGCCGGCACTACTGTCTTCAGACCGGCAGAATGCTGCTGTCCCTTCGCTATTTCCCCGTGATATGACGGACGTTCACTGGCCCAGTGGCTGTCTGCACAAAGAGAGGCGGTCTAGTGATCTACGTACACATGTCTTTAAAAATGAATGCGAATGACAGAAGAAAGGGATAAGAATTCTCAATATCTATTATGTAGTTGAATGATGGACGCGCACTGCAACTTTGCTGTGAAACAACATTACAAAGCCATTCAGAAAGAATTTAAAGACTTATTTGACAATGTAAGAGCAACGAATTACAACGACCAATTGGCGGCGTTCATTCCTCTGTACATCAAGAACAACTTTGCGCTAATTTGCGGCCATGGAGGACGTAAAGAAATTAAACTGGATTTTTGAAGTCGCACACACTATTCCACTGTCTGTTGCAACAGCTTTCGACGGACCTAAACGAAGAATAATAAGACTTTACATATTAGAGCAAAGTACGTTGGTTACGTCAAGGGGGATGCCTGAAACAATTTTTCGATTTAAAGCCAGTTGTTGCTGAATTTATGAAGGAAAAAGAGTGCAGAAACGAAAATTAGAGGACCCGGAATGGGTTTCAGGTGTCGCATTTTAAGTACACTTGACTGCGCATTGCCCACTGTAAGACATTGCAAGGCGAGAAACAACTTCATTCTGACTTGATGAAGATAAGTTTAAAAATAAAATCCCTTTATCTGAAGGGGCACATTCTGACAAACACAGTCCATTGCCCTAATCTCACTGCCGTTAAAGAAAACTCAACGTTTTGAAGAATTCATTGTGGCCGGAAAGAACAGCTTTATTAACATTACTTACATCTGTTTTCGGACCATTTTCGAGATCGTTCGCCGTTTCAGCTGAGAGCGGTGCTTTTAATGTGCAAATGGAATTGACTGATCTGGTATGTAATCCCCGCCTTACAGACGAACCTTGTTTCGTTAAAACTGTGCAGGACATTATTTTCCTGAGGTAGAGTTTCCACGTCTCCATAGTGAGTCTGCAAACATGATAAACTATTTCGATCAACGTAGGTGTGTGAGAGACGTTTTTCGATTATGGAACCAAATGAGTTACGATTACGTGGTAACCTGAGAGTAAATATTTGTTATACTGTCGCCGTCTGTCCGTATTCAGACAATTTGTACCAGACATAATTATAATACTTACGTCTTCAGCGCGCCAAAAATAAATAATACTGAAATTTTGTTTCGTTTCTCATTTGAGAAATGAAAGCAAGTCATCTTCAGTGCGGCAGCATTGTCATCTAAATACGGTCCGTTCGCCGTTTAGCTCTCTTCCCCCTCCTCCGGCTCAAACAGCTCGGCGTGGCAGCGGGGGAAGTATGCAGTTAGACGGAGTGCTATGGCACGTCTCTCTAGATGAGTTCTTGGCCACCCCTAGGTTAAGATTTACATCTTGGATCCCCTACTTATTATACAATTTCTGCTTGTTTAGGCACGAACTACCTTCTCCCAAAATATGGAGAGCAAAGACCTTGCAGTACAATAGGTCCACTGTCAGAACAATCTTTGCTTGTAACTCAACTTTCGACTCGGTCGTTTCCGGACCAGGGTCACTTACCCTAAATTGATCCGTTTGCTCTTCCCCATCATCCCCCTGTCCGCAGCTCGTGGTCTCGCGATAGCGACATCTCTCGCTTCCAGATCACGGGGTTCCGGGTTCGATTCCCGGTGGGATCTGGGATTTTCTCCTGCCTCGAAATGACTGGGTGTTGTTTTGTCGCCCTCCTCCTCCTCCTCATCATCATCATTCATCCCCATTACGGTCGGTGGAAGGGAATGCCAAACCACCTCCGCTAGGACCTTGCCTAGTACGGCGGTGCGGGTCTCCTGCATCGTCCCCTACGCTCTGTCAATGAGTATAGGACCTCATGTTCATCATCATCCCTCAAAGTTTTAGCATCATCACAGAGAGACCTCGTATGATGCAGACTACATCACTAGATGTCATGAGCGGCGGATCTGGTGGCATAAAAGGAGGGGGGTATTAGGAGGTCAGTAGAGAAGTGGTAAGACCAAACTGCCTCGGTCAAGAGCGCTCAGTCATGTTTGGTTTGTGGGGCGCCCAACTGCGCGATCGTTAGCGCCCGTTTTCTCACAGTCCAATTGTTTTCACAGTCCAGTCGAGCCACTGTCACGAATGAGGAGGATGATGATGAAATGATGAGGACAACACAAACGTCCAGTCCCCGGGCAGAGGCAATTCCCAGCTCGGCGGGAAATCGAACCTGGGACCCTGTAATCCAGAGATAGCAACGCTAGCCAAAAGACCACGAGCTGCAGATGGAGAGCTCAATGACTTCGAACACGGACTGGTCACTGGATGTCACTTGAATAACAATTCCATCACACACACTTTAACCCTTCTGCAGCTGAGCCACTCCACTGTTAGTAATGTGATTGTGAAGGGGAAATATGACGGAAAAGTCATGTGTAAGCGAAAACCAGACAGACCACATGACCTGATAGTCAGAGACCGACGAGTATTTCGGAGAGTGGTTGCTAGAAACGCTTAAAAGCAGTGGAAGGAATCGCTTTTTAGTTCCGAAGTGCTACCAGAAGTCCAGCTGGAGCAATGACTGTGCATTGGACGTTGAGAAGAATGGTGTGCAATGATCTAGCATCTCCTCGAGAGCCACACATTTCTCTAGTCAGTACTAAGCGACCCTTGAGTTGGTGTAAAAGGCAACGTCAATGGACATTGGAGGAGTGGAGTGGTTTGGAGTGACGAATCAGGCTATAACCTGCGGCAGTCCGATGGAAGATTTTGGGTTTGGCAAATGGCTGCACAACGTTAACTCCCATCATGTGTAGTGCCACCAGCGAGATACGTAGGAGCTGATGTTACCGTATTGGGTCCCCTTATTGCACTTAAGACAACGTTAAAATCGGTATGATTTGAATATGTTTTACAGCATTTTGTACTGCTTACAGTAGACGAATAGACTGGAGATGATGATTGTATCGTCGTGTAAGCAATTCATAAAGCAGCATCTTTGCGTCAATGGTTTCTGTAAGATAACTGTTGTGTACATAGTTCTGCATAGTCAGCACGTACACAACTTCCCCACTAGAGCGCGCCCCGCTAAGCACAACAGCGCAGGCGCAGCGCTAGTCTGTCTCCGCACTACGAGATGGCGCTGCCTTAGAGACAGACCAAATTCTGCTGCTGCCGATCCACGCAGTGATACCTGAACGCATGAGGTATTATAACGAGTGTACAGACCTCCGATTAGTCAGTCTACATTTGTCTGCACCAGTCTGTACCAGTCTGCATTAGTCTGTACCAGTCTATAGCCAAGTTTCAGTCTGCGCCTAATGATATTCCTGTACATAGCCATGAAGATAAGTGTATAGACACTTTGTCAGGTATCAGAGATATGTGAGAATAAGATTAACATACCAAGACCAAAGGAACTTCAGACTGTCAATTGTAAATAGCATCCAGAATCAAGTTATGTAATATTTATGCTTGTTATTATTTTAATAAATATGTGTGAAAATTAATCAAGTTCCGTTTAAAGATGGTCACCGTCAATCTGCTACTCTTAGCGTGTAAGTGGCATTTCAATCGTCTGACCTAATGGCAGAAGATAAACACGCCACGATAAGACCACGAGACACATTGCTGACACTCGCCTACTTCCTTAGAGCGACAAGTCAAATAATCCGATGGTGTGTGTACCGAAGGTCTTCCAGTACGCACACCACAGTAACGTTGTTGAAATGGTGTGGGTTAACTAGAGCCGTGGCGTAACACCTTTGAGATGAGTTAGAAAGCCGACTTCGCTCCAGACCCCAGCGTCTTGCATCAGTACCATCTCTGGTTTCAGCTCTTGAGGAAGAATGGGCCGCCTTTCCTCCACAGACATTCAGATGTGTCACAGGAAGTGTGCCCAGCTCAGCTTCAGTTTTGATAAAGACGAAGAGTGGACACAAATTCAGTAATAGGTGTGGGACCCTTGTGATCGGAAGGCGTAGCAGCTTTCGTCACAAGTATTTTCTGCAAACAGTGCTGCCGCATTGTCTCGAAGTTTCGACGCCTGTTTCCATGTCTTCCTAGCGCTCGTTTCATGTGACTGCTGTCCACTGACCATATCACAAAGCCAGTGGGAGAGTTCACTGCTGTGGCACTACAGACGCCCTCGCAATCGTAACGCGTTATTTTCCTCACTAAAGCGAGCAAAATACGCGACGTATCAATTTCCAGTGGGAAAAACGAGAAGCAAATATCAAATGAAAACAGTAATTTCGCTGCGCGTTCCGGTTTAAAAGTACCATATACAACTCGTTGGTCGGAATGATCGACTTTTCATTTGGCTCCTTGTTGACGTCACCGCGGAAAAACAAAAGTAACGCGCAGCGCATTCGACAAAACAATTTAGACAGCCAAACCGAGAGAGAGATGTCGCTTCGACTACTCTATTTGCAATATCAACGCAATTGTTTTCAATATGGCTTTTATTGCTCCCTAAATGGGATGTCATTTTTGTTTTATTTCCGTCGGAACAGAACTGGCTTTTGTTACCACAGCTCTGAAATCCAGATAATTTCCCGAAGAAGATTTTGCGGCACGCTGGGTACGTCAATTGAAATTTTTGTAGTCCGTAGCTGTTAAACGCTTCAATAGTCTCTGGAAGGAGATATATTTCGTCGCTAAATATGTCACCGGAGATTTAGCTCTGTTTATTGGGACTTTTCGATAGATTCTTCCATCAAACCCTTCACGGAAGTAGTGCAATATGTAACATTCACAACGGTTTGGCGGCAGTACACTTCGTTGGAGTGGACTGGTCATTCATCTGTGGCACTAAATACAAAAATTCCTGTGGTTACTGTTGCATATTGAGTGACACCGAATCGGAGGATCAGTATCTAGTTTTTACTCTACTGAATACCTTGCGGCGTTCATTGAAAGGTATGTGGGAACATGGGAGTAGCGAGTGGTGCGTGCTTCGTTTACTCCATGCAAGTGCAGCGGACGTTAGATATACGTTTTTACTCTTTGACTTCTTTTCCGAGTTTGGAAAATAAAATATTTTTTGCAAGGCTGTATGTGGGTTTAATGTTTTGCCTACAGGTACATATTCTACAAGAAATTAACCCCCCACCCCTCCAAAATAAAGTAAGTCGTAACAGAATGTACACTTAGCACAAAAAGTAGCGATGGCTGAAATTTGATTTTCCCGCCATGTCACACAGGATTCAGTCACATCACAGTGTGTAGAGTACTGCCCATAAAATTAAAGTACACTTACAGATGTTAGTCCTTGCTTTCCAGAAACATCACCTCAGTCTTTGAATGGACTTAACTATTACCATTCGTATTCCTGTTTCATACAGGTGTTGACCACGTGGGAAGCCTCCGAGCATCTTTCTAGACTTGTGCAAATGTTGATTTAGTGTATTTTGTGATACAAAACACAAGTCGGGGTTGTGCTCCAATTTTTCCGCATTTTCTGAAAGTGCTCTTGTTTCTTGCATCAGATATAAGGTTTAGATTTATCTCTTCAGCCCATTATACATCTCCGTTTTGATCACTGTATTGTTAGGACTTCTTCTGACCACTTAAGAAGGTTTACCCACATGACTGTCATTGACAGCCTTTCAACGTTTATGGTGATACTATGGGTTCGCTTTCGGTACAGGTATTCACTAAACAGACGTCTTGTATGTCACTGCAAATAGTGTGTTACACGTCCATAAACATGATGAAGTGTGGCTCCTAGTAGTTCATATCCCGGTATTCTCCCTCTTGACTTCAGTTTGAGATCGCTGTTCACACGAGTCTCTTGAATGGCGACTATGTCAGTCTTGTTGCCTGCAAGGATATTTGATGCGTGGCCACGTTTTGATTCACTATACTTAACTGACAAATGCGAAGACAGAGTCCGATGTTTCTTGTCTGATCGTTCTGATATATGCGTATGATAACCAGGAGAGCTCTCTCTCTCTCTCTCTCTCCCTCTCTCTCTCTCTCTCTCTCTCTCTCTCTCGCTCACACACACGCACACACTCACACACATAAACACACACAAGGAGAGAGAGAGAGAGAGGTATTGCACACACATTTCACAATAGGCAATACTGTTCCGTAATTGTAAACAACATTTTAAACATAACATGAAGTAAACAAGTGTTCATATTCTTAGCGCAGTAATAAAATCAGATTGCAGAAAGCAGAAAAACAGATCTAAAGCCAAAATAACGAACAAGAACGCATTTAGAGCAGCATAAACAGAATTTGTCAGTAGAAATTTGAATTATTGTTATGTTATATAAAATCAAGAATGTGCCATAACTGTTTATAATCTCAATGTACAGGGTCTAATATCGAAAGGTAACTAGCGTGAACCCAAACATGTATGTACACTCTACACAAAAAAAGAAACACGCACCACGAAAGGATTATCTGAATGGGAGAAAATCGAGATTATATGCCAAATTCTATCCAATAGGCGCGTTATATCGTCAAAATCTCGATCTCGTTGGAGAGACCTTCGTCTACATCTACTTGGATACTCTGGAAATCACATTTAAATGCCTGGCAGAGGGTTCATCGAACCACCTTCACAGTTCTTTATTATTCCAATCTCGTATAGCGGCCGGAAATAATGGACACCTATATCTTTCCGTACGAGTTCTGATTTCCTTTATTTTATCGTGGTGACCGTTCCTCCCTATGTAGGTCGGTGTCAACAAAATATTTTCGCATTCGGAGGAGAAAATTTTTGATTGGAATTCCGTGAGAAGATCCCTTCGCTGCGAAAAACGTCTTTCTTTTAATGATTTCCAGCCCAAATCCTATGTCATTTGTGTGACACTCTCTCCCATATTTCTCGATAGTACAAAACGTGCTGCCTTTCTTTGAACTTTTTCGATGTACTCCGTCAGTCCTATCTGGTAAGGATCCCACACCGCGCAGCAGTATTCTAAAAGAGGACGGATAAGCGTAGTGTAGGCAGTCTCCTTAGTAGGTTTGTTACATTTTCTAAGTGTCCTGCCAATAAAACGCAGCCTTTGGTTAGCCTTCCCCACAACATTTTCTGTGTGTTCTTTCCAATTTAAGTTGTTCGTAACTTAGTTGAATTTACGGCTTTAAGATTAGACTGATTTACCGTGTAATCGAAGTTTAAAGAGTTCCTTTTAGCACTCATGTGGATGACCTCACACTTTTCGTTATTTAGGGTCAACTACCACCTTTCACACCATTCAGATATTTTTTTCTAAATCGTTTTGCAGTATGTTTTGATCTTATGATGACTTTATTAGTCGTAAACGACAGCGTCGTCTTCAAACAACTGAAGACGGCTACTCAGATTGTCTCCCAAATCGTTCATATAGAAAAAGACCAGCAAAGGGCCTATAACACTACCTTGGGGAACGCCAGAAATCACTTCTGTTTTACTCGACGACTTTCCGTCAGTTATTACGAACTGTGACCTCTCTGACAGGAAATCACAAACCCAGTCACATAACTGAGTCGATATTCCATAAGCACGCAATTTCACTACGAGCCGCTTGTGTGGTACAGTATCAAAAGCCATCCAGAAATACAGAATCGATCTGAAACCCCTTGTCAATAGCACTCAACAGTTCATGTGAATAAAGAGCTAGTTGTGTTTCACAGGAACGATGTTTTCTAAACCCATGTTGACTGTGTGTCAATAGACCG
This sequence comes from Schistocerca serialis cubense, assembly GCF_023864345.2. Classification (NCBI taxonomy): domain Eukaryota; kingdom Metazoa; phylum Arthropoda; class Insecta; order Orthoptera; family Acrididae; genus Schistocerca; species Schistocerca serialis. The sequence goes on from NW_026048486.1 coordinate 102,441, forward strand.
TTTTCTTCGAAGTAATTCATAATGTTCGAACACAATATATGTTCTAAAATCCTGCTGCATATCGATGTTAACGATATGGCCTGTAATTTAGTGGATTACTCCTACTACCTTTCTTGAATATTGGTGTGACCTGTGCAGCTTTCCAGTCTTTGAGAACGGATCTTTCGTCGAGCGAATGGTTTTATATGATCGTTCAGTATGGAGTTAATGGATCAGTATACTCCGAAAGGAACCTAATTGGTATACAGTCTGGACCAGAAGACTTGCTTTTATGAAGTGGTTAAGTTACGTCATTACTCCGAGGATATTTACTTCTACGTTACTCATGTTGCCAGCTGTTCTCGATTCGAAAGCTGGAATATTTACTTCGTCTTCTTTTGTGAAGGCATTTCGGAAGGCTGTATTTAGTAACTCTGCTTTAGCAGCACTGTCTTCGAAAGTATCTCCATTGCTATCGCGCAGAGAACGCATTGGTTGTTTCTTGCTGCTTACATACTTCACATACGACCGAAATCTCTGGATTTTCTGCAAGGTTTCGAGAAAATGTTTCGTTGTGGAAACTGTTATAAGCATCTCGCATTGAAGTCCGCGCTAAATTTCGAGCTTCTGTAAAAGATCGCCAATCTTGGGTATTTTGCGTCTGTTTAAATTTATCATGTTTGTTTCTGCAACAGTGTTCTAACCTGTTTTGTGTACCAAGGAGGATCAGCTCCGTCGTTTGTTAATTCATGCGGTATAAATGTCTCGCAAGCCACATCTGGTCTACACTTATATTATTAATTTGGAGCCCGCATCTCGTGGTCGTGCGGTAGCGTTCTCGCTTCCCACGCCCGGGTTCCCGGGTTCGATTCCCGGCGGGGTCAGGGATTTTATCTGCCTCGTGATGGCTGGGTGTTGTGTGCTGTCCTTAGGTTAGTTAGGTTTAAGTAGTTCTAAGTTCTAGGGGACTGATGACCATAGATGTTAAGTCCCATAGTGCTCAGAGCCATTTGAACCATTTTGAACCATTAATTTGGAACGAGTGGAAAAGCGTCAAGAAAAGTTTTATCTGCTTTTTTGAATAGGCATATTTTTCGCTTATTTTTCAAGGATTTGGGGATTACAATATTCAACCTCGCTACGACAACTCTGTGTTCACTAATCCCTGAATCGATTCTGATGCTCGTTTTTAACTCAGGATTATTTGTTGCTAAGAGGCCAAGAGAGTTTTCACAGCCGTTTACTATTCACGTGGGCTCATGAACTAACTGCTCGAAATAATTCTCAGAGAATGCGTTTAGCACAATTTCGGATGATATTTTATGCGTACCTCCGGAATTGAACATGTATTTTCGCCAACATATTGAGGGTAAATTAAAGTCACCACCAACTATTATCGTACCTGCCCATTTCCCTACAGACGTACGCAATTAGGGAGAGATACGATGACCTTGCTGGTCAAGGTAGGGTTTGGAAGCATGAACACAAACAGTAGAAACTCTGGCAGCGTGAGGACGGCCATTACCTTGTTGAAATGTAAACCAATGATAGTTTGCCATGAAGGCCAAGGGAGTGGAGTATTGTCGACGTACCACTGTGCTGTAAGGGAGGTGCGGATGATAACCAAAGGAGTCCTGCTATGAAAGGAAATGGCACCCCAGAGCATCACTCTTGGTTGAAGACCGTACGACGGGCGATAGTCAAGTTGGTATCCAATTGCTGTCCATGGCGTCTCCGAAAATGTCTTCAGCCTGAAATCTTATTCACTCGAGTAGTATAGTCATCAGTGATGAGCTACGCTTCGAGCTGAGCCCTGATAACGAGCGAGGACGTGTCTGGAGACACCCCAGACAGTTGTGAGATGCCAACCTGTCACCCGTCATACGGCCTTACAGTCAGGAGTGATGGTTGGGGTGCCGTTTCCTTTCACAGCAGGAGCCCTTGGGTTATCATCCGAGGCACCCTTACAGCACAGCGGTACGTCGACGATATTCTATGCCCCGTTTTTCTTACCTTCATGGCAAGCCATCGTGGACATTTCAGCAAGACAATACCAGCCCAGGGGGCTGACAGCTACCAGTGCTTGTCTTCGTGCTGGACAAATCCTACCTTTACCAACAAGGTTCCTGGATCTCTCCCCAAATGAGAACGCTTGGAGCATAATGGACAAGGTCCTTTAACGATCTCCGGATTTTGACTGGGTCAGTTGGACAGAATTTGGCACAATATCCGTCAGGAGGACATCCAACAACTCTATCAATCTGTCAAACACGAATAACTGCTTGAATAAGGTGCAGAGGTGGACCAACGCGTTATTGACTTCCTCAATTTGTGAAGTTTTTTCTCTTGAATTAATCGTCTAATTTTTCTTAAATTGCAATCATTTGTTTTTCTGTGCATGCACATCGTACCTACTGATTTCTGTTGCGTTAGAATCATTTCTTCGTTACACTTGGTTTTATTTTTAATGTATTTAACGTCACTGATGATGCCTTTCAAAATATTAAAGCGAAACGCGAATGCTACGAAAAATTTTCGATTTGCGCAATATTATATAGACAGATTTGACGTGAAAATTATTAACATAATGTTGTTAAAGGTATCTAAGTCCATGTATCTAACGGTTAAATAATATGTATTTGTTTTACAACACGCGTTTCGCTTACTTCATTTGACTGTCAGTGGTATAATTTTTGTGTGACTTCCGTTCACATCTGAAATTGTTCTTCGTTCACATTTTCCAGGTATTCCAGCACTGGCACGTATGTTCGTGGGCTATGTATTTCTTGACGTAAAACATGAAAAAATCATCGCACCACTGGTGTTTCTTTGCATTTTCCTGGCTAACAATTTTTCGGGAAGGCTGAAGGATAATTCGGTGATTGACATATTATTTTCTGTCCAATTCGCGATCTTACCTCCAAGATCACGAACTGGGCAGAAAATAATATGCACTACTTTTAATTCAGTCAACGTTCCAGGTAATCAGAATATAGCAAAACGAAAGTTGTACACAGATAAGCCAAAACACTATGACCAATTCCCACCCCGAGGTTGGATGCAGCTTTGTGACGTTTCAGACACGTGACGCGCTACGAAAAGTATGTAACTCCAGCAGAAGCGGATGGGGGATCACCCTAGCGAAGATATGGGCTACAAATGGGGAAATCCACTCAGATAAGTGACTTCGTCAAAGAACAGATTATTATTACACAAAGCCTGTGAACGAGTATCTCGGAAATGGCGAAGCTGGTAGAATGTTCACGTGTCATGGGCATCTACGGAAAGAGGTAGATGGACCGTGAAACTACCACTGGGAGCTAAATGGTTGGACGTCCACGACTCTTCACAGAACGTGGGGTTCGGAGGCTTGTCTGCTCTGTAAAATCGGATAGATGGCGATCTGTGGCAGCTCTGCGGAAAGAGCACAATGCTAGTGCACGAACGTCTCGGGTACACCGTGCATCGAACATTGTTGAACATGAAGCTCCACAGCAGACCACTCCTATGTGTTCACACGTTGGCCCAACGAAGTCGTCAGTTATGACAGCAGTGGCCACGGGACCATCGGGATTCGATCGTCAGTCAATGTCAACGTGTCAGCTCTTCGGATGAATCTAATTATTGTTGCATTAGCTCGATGGTCGTCTCCACAAACGCCGTCATCGACGTGAACAGCGTCTCGAAACGTGCAGCGCGCCACGGACGCAGGCTAGCTGGAATAGTATTATGCTATGGGAGACGTTCTCCTGCCCTTGCGTAGGACCTGTAGTAGCAATCGAAAATACGCTGACAGCTGCGAATCAACTGCTTCCTTTCATGCTTAACTTGACGACGAAGTCATTTTTCAGCAGCCTAGCTGTCCGTGTCTCGGCTACAGAACCGTACTATAGTGGTTTGAGGAGCACTATATTGAACTCACGTTGATGTCTCGGAAACCAAATTCGCCTGATGTAAATCCTATGGAACCCATCTGGATCGCTATTGGGCGCCATCACCGCGTAAGGAAATCGGCGGCCCCTTATTTACGCAAATTGCATGACCTACGCGTAGACATCTAATCCTATACGCCTTCAGAAACCTACCAACAAACTATCGCATCCGTGATGAGCAGAATCAGTGATGCATTTTGTTCCAAAGACGGACAAACAAGCTGTTAAGCAGGTGGCCATAATGTTTTGGCTCAACAGTGTACATCTGGTGAGCTTTTGGCATTACTTCAGGAATATTACAAGAAGAAATTAGACAGTTACTCTACTAAAGCTGTAACTTACGAAGTCCTGTCAAAAACTGAGATTGAGGAGGCTCCTAAACATCCATTTGCTTATTTAAAACTGTATGAATGGCAGGCTAAAATGTCTGTTCTTGACGCACTGTGGGATGGCAACGGTAATGAAAGGAGAACTAGGGCAGAACGTTATGTTGTACTTCTGGTTTTGTGGTGTTAACTTTATGCTCTCTATTCATTCCCTTGAATTCCCATTCGTCAGTTCTTGCTTACAACCTCGCAATGATGGTCTGAGGATCACTTGAAAACAGTCTACAGGCATTACTTACAATCATAAGTCCACCTCTTGACATTTCAGCTCAACCTCATGAAAAATTCTGTATTAATGCATTACTGTTTTTATCAAAAAACAATTGCCATATGGTTTTGAGTCTAAATCACTTTCCTTCTATAGCTGTTTCTCTATTCTCTTTACTTTACTGCCTTCACGAATATTTTCCCGCTATTTTACTTTATTTCAATGGCAAAATAAAAAATGAGTCAGAAGCAGAAGTTGCTCCAAAAATAGAAAGTTTAATTAAACAATTTAAAAGTAATCATGTAACATTTTTAAAGCAACTAAAGCATATATTCATTTTAAAGGTAGAAGAATAGTAGATTATTTGCTGGATGTAAAGCTGTTTTTATTAAAAAAATATTTTTGATTTCTGTTTTTTACATTAATTACAGCTTTTTATTTTTAATTCCTTTTGGTAAATCGATATAAGAAGAATCAGTAATTTGTTTGTGTCTATTAACACTTCTTTGTAAACTATTTATATAAAACAAAGACCATCCAGATTTTTCCTTTACCTTTATTCCATTTCAATTAATAGTTTATTCACCAATCTTCCATAATAGTATTCAAAATCAGTTGTTCTCAAGAATATTATTTCTTTTAAAATTATATTCCATCTTCTCTTTTTTAATATAAACAAAATTTCATGTTAGCTTTAATCCCTCTTCCTTGTATATTCTTTAATGTGGTGATTACTTATTTCTTAATTTGAATGAAAAATCTTGTTGCTCAACATTATTATCATTATTATTAATTCCATAAGTTATTATTCTTGATTTAGAAGCAGGAGATTTTATATAAAATCCTTTAGGTGAAATAAAAAAGTCGTCTTCATCTAATAAAGTGTACCCAGAAAAACTTTTCAAATAGTTTTTTTGTTTAATTTCTTCATATTTGCCTTCTAGAAGCTTTTTAAAATAATTCTCATTATCGATAATGTGCATAAGATCGATTAACTGTTGGTTTGTAAGATTTGAAAAATATTTTAAATATTTTGTTTTGCTGCTTTTACAAATACCATTTGAAGATTTTTTACTGAAATTGTTATAGCTGTTATTAATTTTATCTTCAGTTTTTTTCATAAGAGCTACTAATTGTCTTTTAATAAGATCAGAATTATTATTTAATTTCTTCATTTAAAAGATTTCATGAAGTTCTTTTAAGGCTATTTCATTCAATTCACTATCGTTGATGTTGTTATTATTATTGACAATAGTATTTAGAATGAGATCGATGAACTGTTCTTTACTTACTTTGGAGTAGTTGTTTAAATTTTTTATTTTACAAGTTGATCGAAGTTCTCTTATAGTTTCATATATAAATTCTGACTTCTTAATTTGTTTTATATTAAAATAATCAATACATTCCAATAATTCTTGCCTAGTTAAATTTGAATAATCATTTTCTTTCCAATAATTTTCTAAATCATTATAACATACATCATGTTTTTCTGTACAATAATTTTCTAAGCTTTGAAGTAGCTCAGCTGTGGAGTACGTTTTGTTTTGCTTTTATTTATGTAGAAAAATGTAGGTTTAAAAAAATTCAATGTGTCTTTAAGTTTTTAATTTGAATTTCAATCGATGATATAGATAGCTGAGGTTTGACGGGGTTTATTTATAAAGAGAAAAGTTTATTAGCTTTTAATTTTTTAATAAATAAAATTTGGGTCAACATTATAGATAAAGGCTATGTCGGAAAACTTATTTATAAAAAATTTTTTAGATTGTTTATTTTTAAAATATATGAAACTTTCGTTTGTGTTTATAGATAGATGAGGTTCAGTGGATCTTATTTACAAAGAGAAAAAATTATTAGGTTTTTAAAAATTGAGATTTTCATTTGTGGGTATACATAAGTTTTGGTTGGGAGATGCAGCAAAGCTAAAATTTTGGTTTATATTACGGAATTTTGAAAAAAAAATGCTGTTTAGTCCAGAATTGGCATAGATATACTATTCACAACTGTCACAGTTCCTTTAATAACAATGATAGGACCATTGGTAGCCCAACTGAATGTCGTCTGTGGCATGGTGCCTGTTTCAAGTAGATATTTGCCTGGATGAGACCATATCTGGACACGGTAATAAAATATGTGGTTAATCTGAGCAGGTGATCGTTCTGTCCAGTGTAATCGTAACTGATGATTTCGTTGGGTCAACATGACACATATAGGTGTCATCTGTTGTGGAGAACCATGTTCAATTATGAGTGCTGAATGGTGTGCTCAGAAATGCTTGTTCCTGCACCAGCATTGTATTCTATGCTATTGTATGCTATCTTGCTTTACAGAGCAGGCAAGCCTACAAACTGACTGTTGTACTATAAGGGGTCGATGTCCAGAACTTTCTCAACTGCTGGTGGATTCACCATTCAGCAGCCACTTTCCATAGGTGCTCAAGATAGTAGCACATGAACAGCCGACCAGACACTAGGCAATAGCAGTTGTATCAATCTGTCCTTGGAAATTCAGTTGTGTAAGGTGATTTGTCCATACGTCCGCTGGAGTGATGTCCCAATTGTCTCTGCTCCTCCAGTATAGTTTCCTCACCCCCTCTTTTACCGACAGTTCCACCAGACGACATTCAAGAGTGCGGCAGGCTGTGGCCATAATGCTTTGGCTCATCAGTGTTTACAGGGTGAATCACCTAAAACTCTCATTTCAAATTTTGCGAAAATGGAAAGTGCAATTGATGTGTGGGTTTCATAGAATGAGTTGGTGGTCAGTGGTTCGTATTGTTACCGAATAAACAGATTGTATTAATACTTAGAAAGTGTATGTTAATGCATACATACACTTTTTCAAATGAAACAATGTTTAATGGCATTTACAAACTAAATGTATGGTAAATTAGAATGACAGTGGTATTTGCTGCAAACTCATATTGGGAGATATCTCATTTTGAAAGATTCCCACAGCAATACTTGTTCAATATCTGTTGTACCACACATTAAATAACGGCACAACTGCATACTCTAGTTATGTGGAATCTTATGAGAAACAAGACAACTGACCATCATAAGCTGTGTACAAAATTACCACAGGCAGCAGCAATATACGCTTCCAGTCTGGTATGGTACAACTGCTACAGACATTCTAGCATTTTAACAGAGATGTTTAAGCAGGCTGCAGTAACATGTTGTTGCTTATCGTCGGGTATAGTTGGTGTGTCCTTGTAGACAACGTATTTCAGCTCTCTCCTCAGAAAATATTTACAGGCGTCAAATCCAAGGTACAGGTCTTCTGCGTCCAGTCCAGCCATTTGGAAACAATTCGTGAAGATATGCCATTCTACTTCGTGCTATGGACTGGACAGCCGTATGTTGGTACCACAGGTTCTTCCTTATCTGCAAAGGAACGTCTTCTAGCATCTGTGGGAGCTGATATGTTAGGAGGCTGCGATACTTGTGAGCATTCAGTGTTCCATCTATGAAAAATGGCCCTGTGAGCTGATGGCCCACTATCCCACACCACACATTCACATTCCATGGACGCTGATGATCCACCTGACAAAGCCAACAGGGATTGTCAACAAGCCAAAAGGGAGTGTTTCAGCGGTTTACTTGGTTCAAAAAATGGTTCGAATGGCTCTGAGCACTATGGGACCTAACATCTGAGGGCATCAGTCCCCTAGAACTTAGGGCTACTTAAACCTAACTAAGGACATCACACACACCCATGCCCGAGGCAGGATTCGAACCTGCGACCGTAGCGATAGCACGGTTCCAGACTGTAGCGCGTAGAACCGCTCGACCACCCCGGCCGGCGTTTACTTGGTCACGATTGGTAAATTCGGCTCCATCACTAAACAAGATACATGGCCCAATGTAAACGTAGGCTCCCGCGGCCATTGTCACATTCGATAAAAATTTTCTGGGTTTATGACCGCATTGTCAATATATGTAAAACTACCGACGTTCGGTCCCTGTTGAAAGTGAGCCTCGTCAGGTGTTTTTGTTTACTGCTACATGAGAAAATTTTGTTTCATATATAGCTGCAGAAATGGCTGCTATCTAATTCTGATAGGCTGTTTGGGATGTAGGGGGGGGGGGGATGTAACATATGTGCTTTCTCTGTTGTGGCAGTGCCGCTGTCAGCATACATGGTGCCACAGCAGCAGACGGTGGATGTAGGCCGGACAGCACAGCTCAACTGCTCCACTGAGGGTCTCCCTCAGCTGGCCATCTCTTGGCTGAAGGATGGCCAGCCACTACACACTTATGGCATGATCAAGCTGGTCACCCCACAGGTAAGGACGAGTGGACCTGTGTCACAACCCTCCTTCCTGCCTCCCAGCCAATACCTCCACTCTGCAAGTTGCTTTCATGTGGTTCTTATATCCAGTCCTCCTGCATCATATCTCCATCACAAGCTCAACCACATCCTGCTGCAATACCTAAACCCTAAGAATGCAGTATGACAGATACTCAACACCAACCACACGCATTAGCTCCTCACTTAGACTATCTTATCAAAAGTATCTGGACACCTAACAGAGGCCACCCACCATCTTTATGGTGGCTTGAATTCTGCTGGAAACACTTTCAATGAGGCGTCTGAATGTCTGTAGAGAAATGGCAATCCGTTTCTCGTGAAGAGAATATAATAACGTTGGACGCTAGGGTGTGGAGTGAACTCCCCTTTCTAACTCGCGCCAAAGGTGTTCCATTAGGTTTAGGTCGGGACTCTGGGCAGGCCAGTCAATTTCAGGAATGTTAATGTCCACAAGAGTTGTCTCACAGATGCTGCTTTATGCCAGGATTCACTACGATACTGATACAAACAATCATCGTCTCAGAACTATAATTCTTTTATATGTGTTGTAAAATGTGTTCGTATCCTTCCCCATTTACAGTTTTCCTAAGCACACCACATCATAACCACAAAAAACACCGCCATACCATAATAACACCTCCCCCATACTTCAGTATTGGCACTACACATGAGGACAGCTAACATTCCCGAGGCATTCACCGAAATCAAACCCTTGCATTGGAATGTGGCAGGGTACAGTGTGATTCATCATTCTACATCACTCGTTTCCAATGATCGATGTCTAGCGCCCACTCCAAGTGTAAGTTAACGTTGCCTACAGAAATGTGTGGCTTATGAGGAGCTGCTCAACCATTGTACCCCATACTTTTCAACTTTCTACACACAGTCGTGGTTCTAGCTGAACTGCAGGTGGTACTTTGAAATTCACGAGAGATTCCATCTGCTGATCACAAGTGATTTTTTCAACCACCCACCGCAATGCTCGTTGTCCGCCAACCCTCAGTACATGATGTCTGCTTGATTTTGGTTTAGCTGTGATTGGTGCTTCTCATTCCCAATTCACAGTCAGATCACCAGCATTCAACGTGGGCACCTATAGAACGGTTGAAATTTCTCTGATGGACAGTGACTAGAGGATGTTAGAGGTCCTTCTGCTGTTATCGCTTCTCTACTGATAAAATAGTACTTCCCAGCCCTGTTTATATTGGCGGATCCATCACTCATAACACACAGTCATCAATTCCGAGCTACATATGGGTGTCCTGATACTTTTGATTTCGTAGTGTATGTTTGTCTTCTATTTTCCTATTTTTGACTGCGTTAATAATGGCGCAACAGGGGCATCATGGCGTTTTGTTAGTGCATGTTGCCTTCATTATGAGCAAGTGTGCACTCAGTGGCAAACCCATTTTTCCCTTCTGATTGACAGGTCCTTAACATATTGTTTTGCTAATAGGATAAAGACGCCTTGGGGATAATCCATCCTTTTGATTGACAGATCCTTAACCTATTGTTCCCCCACCTCTTTCTTCCCTCTCTTCTTCCCATCCCATCAAGAAACCTCCAACCCTCACGCCTACCCTTCGGTGATACAGGTACACTTTCAGGCCTGAGTTATTCGAATAGCCTGCTCTCACAGTATCAGTTTGATTGACTACTTAATTAAAGTGATCAATTAATTAACCCCTCTCCCTCTGGTGAACCACCCAACACTCCTCCCGTCACCTCTACCTGGACATTGGGGGCTGTGTGGTGGAGAAGAGGGATCTCATGACAGGAAATCCAATTACATAGCAGAGGGTATATTGTTTATTTATAAAAAATTCTGTTTGCAAGAGTTGTATTTCTCTTGCTTATCATTTTCTTCTGTTTTAAAAGATGCAGGTCTTGTGAAGAAGTAATTAAGTCAATCGTTTTCTTTTATTCCGATTGTGCAAGGAATAATGTCATGAAACACCCACCACACGTAATTATGCTGTTTAAAAACTGTCCGCTCGTGAAACATGCGCCGTCCACTGCATTGCACGGAATGCTACCAGTGCAGGCCTCCCGGAATCGGGGTACACCAACGAGAGCCTGAGACGCGGCCGCCAAATGCAGGTGTCTGCTTGGGCCCCGCATCCGACAGACCAGATGTCACATTAATCCTCGAACAAAAGCATGGGAGAGATTCCTGTCGAAACATGTGCTATTCCTCTGTTTGTGTCCTTCCGTGCCTGCACACGCCTTCGGATGCAGTCGGACCGAACCAGAAAGTAAGCAGAATTTACCCGGTAAACGCCTGCTTAAGTCAATAAATAATTAATTTCTGATGACGTCAAAGTGATGTTGGGGATATACTGCGAGCGTAATAGCTCACTGCTTCCAGTCCCAGCCAGTATCTGGAAGAAGAAAAACCATGAAGCATCGCTAGCAGTCGAGATCCTTATCTGCCTCTTCATTGCAGAAGAAGAGTAAATGTAAGTACTCATTGCATGTCGTTGCTACTATTACCGCATGTAGCAGTACTCTTTCTTTCTTCAACTCTGTCATTGTGTGTGGATTCTTATTTTTTTCTCTTTTTCTTCTTCTTCGGTGTCTGAATCAGCAGCAGCCACCATCGCCTCGTCAGGACTTGCAGCGAACTCTGGCCTGTGTGGATTAGGAGCAGTAACAGCATTGTGGCGACCAGTAGCTCAAATAGCCCACTTGCTGCAGCAAGACGACGAGCTTCTATTGTCCATCCCACTCATTAATTTAGGCACTCAGCAAGTCCCTGATGCTCAGCAGAACTCTGGCAGAGGCCCTACACCACGTGGTCTCTGACGTGTGTACCATTCTTGAACATTCCGGTGTTGCTGCAAGGACAGAGTGTTGATGTAGTGGATGAGAAGCTACCGATTTCTCCCAGTGCTCTCCAGCTTTTACTTCAACTTATAAATTAACAGCTAGTGGTTCAAAGTGCGTAAATATTGGTATAGAAGCACCAGTGGACGTTGACGGGCATGTTATGTTATAGACTGAAAATGCATCGAGCAGTGTTAAAGTGCGGTTTATGGAGCTGGAATGGGATGAACTGTGTCGTGCATAGCATCACATCAACGAACAGATGACATCTGAGTATTCTCCATCTCCATACATTTACTGTGCCGGTTTAACACTTTCTGTAACATCAGTGTATGACAGCGCAAACTCGTGGTGAGATCTGGAGATCGATCTATTTATCTGCAACACTCCACTGTTACAAACTCGTTTGGTCAACGGATAGCACTATCCTTGAGACTGAACCATGGGGCGCCTTGTGCTCAAACGGTGTATAAAGACATTGTGATTTGTCTCTGTACGTATAGTATGCATGCAGATGATATAGAATGATACATCAATACGGTGTCAAAAGAAAAAGCTAAAGAAACTCCCATCACTTTAAGTGAAATACATGCTGAATTTACTGCATGCAAGAAAGAAACAGTTATTCGGGAAATACTGTAAAAAATGAATCAGCTGTTTTTGTTGTTATTCTTGATATAATTCAGCATATGTATCACTGCTGAAATGTAAATACAATAGATATAATCGCAAATGTTTGCTATTTTTCTTATTTAAGTACCCCGTCATTATATAATGTAAGATGTAGCCAATGTAGCTCATTCGGTAAGATGACTGCGCTGCAGTGGGTACACATATTATCATTGTTATCATTATTATTACGAGTGTTCATTTTTTCTATAAAAGCCCATTGCACACCAAAATATGATGTAGTCGGTATGATGGCCAGGTAGGTGAAGCATAAGGACTTTTTTGTCGGTGACTAGTTGTGTGAAGTTGCAAAAGAAGACCTGAAGAAGAAGAAGAATGAGATATTCCTACTTGATAATATACGAACAATTATTATAGGTCCATCCAATCGTGACAAAATGAATGTCCTTATGACGCTGCTAACACACGTAGATGGAGTCCGATGTGAACGTGTTTGTGTATTTTCAAAACCACTGATTCAGCCCAAGTATCAGCTATTACAGGAGATATTTCATGGTGTAAAAGGCATTACATACACGACATTCACTGAAAGCGGTGATATCCCCCCACCCAAAAAGTGAATCCAAACACTGTATTCGTATTTGACAATGTTGATATGGAAAATCAAGACCAAATTCGAAAATATTTCAGTTTCGGTTGTCATATTGGTGCTGATGTATTTTATCTATGCCACACATATTCCAGAATCCCGAAACAGTTGATAAGGGATAGTGCAAACCTCATTATAGCCTTCAAACAGGAGAATCTGATTTTAGAACCTATGTACCAAGCACATTTAGGAACTGACATGTCGTTCAATGATATGTGCCGATTGCTGGAATCATTCAAAGTATTAATAAAACAAGAAATCTGAATGATGTTGGGTACAGGTGAAACTTCCAAGAGTTTCTGGATATATAGTCCGGTAAGAGAGGTGAATACATCAGTATACGCTGCACCATGGACAAATTCGCGCTCATGTCTAGCTCTTAAACCAAGAGAATGGATGTACATAGACAGAACGTTCACTTGTACATGGTTGTGAAAGATCAGGTTGTCGTGCATAAAGTTGGAGGTATTGGCAGGGAGCTAGAGACGTATTACCGGACTTTACTGAGAATGATCAATCCATTAAATGAACTAGCTAATGAAATCGGAAAGAGAGTAACCGAGTTAACTGAGAAGGTCGAGTCTATTGAGGGGAAAATAGATGTAGAGGCCCTTATTCTTGAGAAGGGGGACCAGGCACATAATAAGAGGAGGAACAGCGGACATATAAAGCATCACGCTGCAGAGACGTCTGGTTAGTGTACACTGAGGAGCCGACGAAGCAGAAAGCCATTGAGGCGCCGAAAACTGTTCGAGAGAAATTACTGTTGCCGCGTTTATGGCATATGAATAGACAGCAAACACTGAGAGAGAGACCCTTAAGCCGGTTACTGAATCTCTCAGGCAACTCTCAGCAGAAACAGAACCACACGATAACGATTGACGAATTCATTATCCGTAACGCCCCTGGACAGATAGATAGGACGTACGGTACAAGCAGAGGAAGACTGTACATCTTGGGTAAGCAGCGTATAAACGTAACTGAATACAGATTGCTGATAGGCGGTTTGAGAGAACATATAGCTTAATAAATCTTGTCTTCCTAAGACCCACGAAAAAAAAAAAAAATTACTCAGTTAATGATGGAGAAGTGTACCGTGAAATACTGTATTTGACTGATGTACATAAGATCGCAAAAAGACTGAGCAGCAAGAAATACAGAACCAGTAGGAAACAAATACTTTAAGGTGAAAAAAACAGCAGCAGTGCGATGGTATTGACATTGAGCATAAAGCAGTGAACAATCGAATCCCACAGTATATATATTATGACGAACGCAACGAGCTAATAGATCGACTACTTCTCACGGCATCAGCTGCTGTAGGTAATACAGCTCATTTGAATGGAGTTGTTCCAGTAAACTCTGACCTTAGGGAGGGAGAGGTATCATCGAATATGGAGACACTAGTTCGAGAACTGCACAAACCACCATGCTAAACATACCCTCGTAGGCATGTTACGATTAAATGTTTGGATAACTTATGGCAGACTGATCTTGTAGATATGAGGGAATATTCACATGAGAATAATGGATTCAAATATATTTTAATAGTTATTGATACATACTCTAAATCTGCCTAAGTGTTACGTCTTAAAGCAAAAACGGGGAGAAATGTCCCGATGTGTTTTAGCGTTTGCTGCAGACAGGAACGAATCGATGCCCGAGCAACCTCCAAACTGATCACGGTGGAGGGTTTTACAGTACGTATTCGAAGACCGTGATGCAGCGGTATGGAATACATCACTTCTCAAAATTCACCCACCTGAAGGCGAGTATCGTGGGACGTTTGAATACAACAATAAAAGCTCAAATGTGGATGCATTTTAATCTTCACGGCTCATACAAATGGACAGATATCCTCCCAGAAATAACTTCTCAGTATAATCGAACCAAACATAGCACAATAAAAATGAGAACAATCGATGTCCGCGATAATGGGTTCTTAGATAGGGTGTACTATCGCATTAAAATGCTGGATCCGCGTAAACAGAAATTTAATGTAGGAGATTTGGTACGTATCTGAAAACATAAGAAAGCATTAGTGAAATCATACTTACCGAACCAGTCAACAGAGATATTTACAGTTTCTAAAGTGCAAAGAACAAATCCTAGAACTTACGTCTTGTATGATAGGAAAGGTGAAGGAATTGCAGATCGCTTCTCACCAACGAAATGCAGAAGGGCTCTGAACCGGATGTGTTTCTCATAGAGAGAGTCCTCCCATCTGCCTCCCAGCCAATACAGCCCCAGAGCTTGGTTTTCCTGCACCACAAAACAGCTAGATTGACGCTGATGATTTGCTATATGATAGGGTACATAGGGCACGAGCGCCACAGTAACATAACATGCGTGCTAGGAGACACGTTAGAGGAAGTAGTGGTATTCTAGACAAACTGCCAGTGGAATTACACACTACGGGAACAAACTCACATTCTGGGATATAACTAATCTGGATCTGGAACAAAGCTTCAGAAAAACTTTGCGCTGGGTGGTAAGGGGATTAATCTGCTCGACGAAGCGTGTATGGAACACGACATTCCATACGCTGCAAATAAAGATCTTCCAAGTCTTCATATTGCAGATAAGATTTTAGCTGATAAAGCTACGGCGATACGCAAAAGAAAGGACATTGATATAGGTCAATCGCAGCATTTACAATTGATAAAAGCATGCATGTGAAAATTAAGTTGGGATTAGGAGTGATGAATCTCAAGCGAGTTGTTAACGTTGCAGGTCGCGCACTGAAGAAGAAGAAGACAACGATGAAGAAAAAGAAGGGGTGTTTAAAGTAATGTATCCTGACAGCGGTGTATGCAGCTAAAAGTGCTCTGAAGTAGAAAGGTACTGGAAGACGAAGAAGACGATCAGTTAAAGCACCTCGAGTTCTACCAGTACCCAAGACATCAGGTGGCTTCCCACGCCCGGGTTCCCGGGTTCGATTCCCGGCGGGGTCAGGGGTTTTCTCTGCCTCGTGATGATTGGGTGTTGTGTGATGTCCTTAGGTTAGTTAGGTTTAAGTAGTTCTAAGTTCTAGGGGACTGATGACCATAGATGTTAAGTCCCATAGTGCTCAGAGTCATTTGAACCATTTGAACATCAGGTGGTTTCCTTCCATTCCCCATCCCAGCCCTCTCTGCTCTGTCGGCGTTGGAGTCCCTCGCTTTTGGTGCTGCGGCTGTTGCTCGAACAGTCAAGAACGCGCAAAACTCCTAAGAGCAGTTAGAAGAAGCAAGAAGTCATAACCACACGATGGAAGCAGCAGCCACCGGAAAAGGACTATACTTGAAACTATACAGAAAGGGCTTGGTGTATACATAATTTAAAAAAAATACCCATTAGCAGTCCTACCAGATTGACCACTCACAAACACTGATCTTCTTAAGTTTGTTAGAAAAAAATTCAGCATTCCAAGATTGCATGGTGTGTTTGTGCGGGATACCTTATCGAAGACTATGTGGAAAAATGGTGAACGTGGTATTGTGAATTTAGATGTTGCTGGAGATCCCGGCACCGACTGGGTTCATGTGTGGTGAAAAATACAGATAACGTATACTATTTCGACTCATTTGGTGGCCTGTAAGCACCAAAGAATTTGTACGATACTTCACCCGCAGGAGACGTGCGTTCTACAACTTTTGAAGCCAGGACTTTAAGACTACCTCTACGGACGTCTATGTGTCATGTTTCTCTTAACGTTTACACAGAAGGAGGATACATGAGGAAGAGCTTTAAACATTCCTTCATCAGTTGACGTTCAGATGCAATGTTGTACATTTTGGCTTTAAAAGAACGATCATCTGTATTACGTGCAAATTACTTCCTACCAATTGATTTAGACATTGGTAAATGTAGTAGTGCATTGATCGGACTGGAGACGTACAACAGCATACCAAATATCAGTGAGACTAAAAACAAACTGCATCTGCTTATTAATGGTGAAAAATACATTGTGGAAATAGAATCTGGTGCATACAATCGACAATTTAAACGAAGCCTTAAAACAGTCTGGAAAAGGTATTGAGCTACTTGCAAATATGAATATACTTACATTTGAAATAAGGACTGTGAATGCAACGAGTGACTTTAACCAGAAAGGTTCAATAGGGCACCTACTGTTTTCAGAAAAGGACAGGTTTTGTAGAAGGATCCTAGTAAATTTTACAAGTCAGATCAGACTGTGGACATACGTTTGCCCGTCAGCACAGTCCGAGTCGAGTATAACGTTGCAACGAACTCCTATCCCAGCGACAGTCTGATTCATATGCTTTACGGACTTTTCCTCTCAGTTGCAAGAGGGTGTAAAGTTGTTGAGATTCCCACCAATGAAATATACCTTCCGGTGACATTGTAGACATGGGACTACTTGGAGTTGCGTATTGTGGACCATAATTATCAACTTCATTTTCATTGTTAGTTAATAATTGTATAAAGTTGGTTTGAAACCTCGCAATGTCTTCCTCACCTAATATAACCAGTCAAGTAGCATATGATGAGCGAATTATATGTCAGGAATACTTCTCGCATAAGCCTGATGCTTCAACCGCATTTAACAAGAATGATGAAATTAGGATTGTCATCTGGCAACAAGATGCGTTGACGCTTTGTATTGGTATGTAGGAATAGCCAAGGATAATCGCTGTAAGCGCCCGCAAAATACGTATTTTGCTACGCCGGAGGGCGAGAACAAATGATAAAGACCTTATTCAATTTTTTGTCACCTTATGTCTTGAGTTTTCGTGGAGAGAGGACGTGTTTAGATATGAGATGCGTGTAGTAGCTTTCACGGTATCTGAATAATAATTTTTCTCAGTGCAAATATATGAAGCCATGCGCCATGTGCCATGAAGAGGTCATGTCACACCTGCTGCCTGAATATGAGGAAGAAGTCCGATAAGTGAAAATTACATTACCTACACGGTCAAGAATAAGAAGTTTTGCGGTGTCGGAAGAAGAAGCACCTAACAGAAGTGTGTAGATATCGACAACGTAGAAGTAAGTTCAACTTAATACGGACTCAAAGGAGAGAAGATATAAAGTTACAGAATTTGGCCATTAATTGTAAAACAAAATAATTGACTTCTGGTTACAAAAACAATTAACTTCCTTATTTCGGAATTTTTATTATTAGTACTAAAAAAATTTGCACAGCTTCCAAGCAAGAGTTGTATAATTTAGAGGGTTCATTCAGTAAAACCGACAGCAGCGCCACAGTGGGATCCAAGCTTCCACGTATCACTGTAGTATTCCTGTTTCAAGAGATACGCTATGAAATCAACTCTTAAAACATACGTCTCTGGATCACCCACGGATTTACATGATTTGGAACATGCGGGATAGTTCATAGACGATCCAACGGATAGAACAGTACCAGAGTACAAACGATTTACTGCATGCACACCTCTAAAAATGCTGATGAGGTACTTTGAGGGCATGAGGCAGATTATTATGAATGCTAAACAGGAACTCGTTTTGGTACGGATTGCGACGAATAATAAATCATACATTCAAGGAGCTCAAGAGGAGAATACGATCTCAGTCAGCAAGATAATACTGGTAATGCCTCACATCAGTGTATCAGACAAGGAGCGTTTAAATCTTTTAAAAGTTCTGAATTCTGGTACGTATCTATCACTAACATTTCGCTCTTTGGAGGTGTTCGAGTACCCAGTGTTACCGACTACAAGCAGACAAACATGGGCTAATAAAACCTCTTCGCTTCTGGAGACGCCTAGATTTCATCATACTTACGTTTCAGACTGATAGAAGGGTGACTATAGCAAATGATTCCACTGTACTCGACAACTGCAAGTTAACTAATGCCAGAGTCTACCCGAATTCAGAATTCTACCCATATGACAATTTACACCTGTAGTGGGATGAAAATGCATACAGTCTAGCATATGACATGTATGCGAGGTTTCTTGCTTCTTACTATCAAAATGCTGAAGAAGAAGGAGGAGGGTGTCTACTCAGTCCATGGAAATTCAAGAAGCTATCGCCTGTAATTGTAATAGACTGTTAGAAACAGAACGAGATAATTAATTATGGACCTATAGATGTACGAATTGAATTTTAATGTTCGACAATTTTCCTGGAACACACTGCAGCTTATGCTCTAGTTCTACATGACTGTATGATCAACTACTGCCCGCTCACCAGTGTTGTGCAACGAGCTGTATAAATGAACAGATGCTGCGCCATACCTAGAGCATTCAACAATGGCATCTCATGGTGTGAACATAATTTCATGTTCATATTTAAAGATGTTGCATTCGTAGTGTAATAGGAGATGCCGGAATATTAGAGACATTGTCAGGAAACATTGTGTCACTGACGTCTTTCAAAGATGTAAAGTGCGCTGAAACACAGAATAGTTCAAAGTAGTTAACCCATTTCTTCCATGGAATTCACTGGGATGATTCTGGCATACCCTATAGCGATACGGTGACTTCGCTTCGATTATTCTTCCACACAGATACCATCATCCACGTGAAGTGGAAGGAGAAGATCTCTGGATGCGTCGATTCTTCAAGTTTGCTGTTATTCAAGACGGAATTCTACGGGTGACCTGCTCTCCATCGACTCAGGAAGAATAAGACGTGAAAATAGTGTTGCTGTGTTGACGTATGAAAATGTAAAATTGCTTTTAAGTCGGATGAGAAAGAAATGAATTTGTACCTCACAACTGCTGTGATCTTTTTTCAACCCTGTTCCCACTTGGACAGTGTACTGTTTTACACAGATACTATGACTATGGCTTTCTTCAAGCGCAGGAGATATAATTTTAGGTATGTCTGCGGTGTGTCTTTGGAAGCGGGCGCAGTCACATGCCTCCTGCTCCCATAAACCAATTGGTGCTGCACAGTAGACGTAATTCCATGCAACCACTCTATATGTTTCGATATCTTCCATCTTAAACGTCATCTCCATAACAGCACACATCTTCAGGAAAACTAGTGTCATTTGTGATCTGCACAGTCTTTATATATATTTTGGTAAATAATAAAAACAAAGACATATGGTAAAGAATTTTATCGTTTATTCAGTCCACATAAATACAATTCAGTTCTTGAGATTACAATATAGTATTCTTGAGGTACAATTTGACTCTGCTATTCCAATATAGAGATAATTTTAACTTATATACAACAACAGTAACACTGGTCGAGAATACTTTTTCAGTTTTTTTTTCCAGTAGCACTGGATTTTCTTTTCACAACTATCCACTAAAAACTAATGTGGAGATACTTTATTTACTACAATTAAATTCCACTGTCCTAGTACATACCTTTTACAATAATTCTGATAGACTGTGTACACTTAGAATCTAATTTCAAGGGCCCCAGAACAAAGGTTTTTACAATAATAATAATTCTGACGGACTGTATACACTTAAAAACTAATCTGACTTCAGTGACTAGGGACAGGTGAATAACTTAAAAACTACTCTATTTACAAGATGCACATTGTGCATAGATATATATTTACAGGCTGCACGTACATTACGTGTGAATAAATAAACATACAAGTATCTTTTTTTCCGTTTTATGCTATGTTAAATTTTTTAGTTTATGCTGTTTAACTTTTTTAAAACATTTTTCTTTCATGCACAAGGTGTGCATTTACATATAAACATTTTTTTCCTTTTCTTTATCTCTTTTTCACACATGGTCTATGTATGTATATACAATGTACATAGGACACATAAATATTTACACGACAGATGCACACACGCACACACGCACACACACACACACACACACACACACACACACACACACACATATACACAAAATTACTTACACTATGATGAAAGAATCATACTACTACTCTGCAGACACACGCATTCTCTCCCTCTCACTCAGTCAGAGTCCCCCACCACTTCTCTCACTTGTAATGTGGGTATGGGAGCTTTTCAATCCCATCATCTCAAATGACCCGTTTATTGCCATTAGGTGACAGGCCGATTATAGACTGCAGCAGTGTGTACACCTCGCGTCCGAATCAAATACTAGTCTGCCATACCATATGCGGTGGCTGCAGTGCAGCACCGCGAACACAGCCAACAGGCACCACACATAGTCTAAGACAGATAAGACAGAGAGGGCTCTCGATGCAATACGACGCACATCCTTCGCCACACCTTCCGGTCTGCAATACGCATACATTTTTGATTATAGATCTACGAACCCCACAATCGACAATCTGTTCGCCTCGTCCTTCATAAGGTCGATAACCTTCTTGTTCTGTGGAACAATACCATAAGGATGATCGGCCGTGTGTGAGAACATGTCGAATTCATTACCATGATGCCTCATTACTTCATATGGATTGCAATTATTCACCCAATAGATGACGCTGTCCGTATCCATATAAAGTAATTTACGATCTGCGAAATGAGTTTTCGCAAAGTCATAATGAAAGCGTTACATGTGGAGTTTGGATAGGTCTGGTATGCACATCCCCATATAAATAAATGGGTTTTGTAAACTCTGCTGCAGTCTTCACCATCTGTACAGCAACTAAGTTCTTATTGAATATGGCCATACATTTTTGATTATAGATCTACGAACCCCACAATCGACAATCTGTTCGCCTCGTCCTTCATAAGGTCGATAACCTTCTTGTTCTGTGGAACAATACCATAAGGATGATCGGCCGTGTATGAGAACATGTCGAATTCATTACCATGATGCCTCATTACTTCATATGGATTGCAATTATTCACCCAATAGATGACGCTGTCCGTATCCATATAAAGTAATTTACGATCTGCGAAATGAGTTTTCGCAAAGTCATAATGAAAGCGTTACATGTGGAGTTTGGATAGGTCTGGTATGCACATCCCCATATAAATAAATGGGTTTTGTAAACTCTGCTGCAGTCTTCACCATCTGTACAGCAACTAAGTTCTTATTGAATATGGCCATACATTTTTGATTATAGATCTACGAACCCCACAATCGACAATCTGTTCGCCTCGTCCTTCATAAGGTCGATAACCTTCTTGTTCTGTGGAACAATACCATAAGGATGATCGGCCGTGTATGAGAACATGTCGAATTCATTACCATGATGCCTCATTACTTCATATGGATTGCAATTATTCACCCAATAGATGACGCTGTCCGTATCCATATAAAGTAATTTACGATCTGCGAAATGAGTTTTCGCAAAGTCATAATGAAAGCGTTACATGTGGAGTTTGGATAGGTCTGGTATGCACATCCCCATATAAATAAATGGGTTTTGTAAACTCTGCTGCAGTCTTCACCATCTGTACAGCAACTAAGTTCTTATTGAATATGGCCATACATTTTTGATTATAGATCTACGAACCCCACAATCGACAATCTGTTCGCCTCGTCCTTCATAAGGTCGATAACCTTCTTGTTCTGTGGAACAATACCATAAGGATGATCGGCCGTGTATGAGAACATGTCGAATTCATTACCATGATGCCTCATTACTTCATATGGATTGCAATTATTCACCCAATAGATGACGCTGTCCGTATCCATATAAAGTAATTTACGATCTGCGAAATGAGTTTTCGCAAAGTCATAATGAAAGCGTTACATGTGGAGTTTGGATAGGTCTGGTATGCACATCCCCATATAAATAAATGGGTTTTGTAAACTCTGCTGCAGTCTTCACCATCTGTACAGCAACTAAGTTCTTATTGAATATGGCCATACATTTTTGATTATAGATCTACGAACCCCACAATCGACAATCTGTTCGCCTCGTCCTTCATAAGGTCGATAACCTTCTTGTTCTGTGGAACAATACCATAAGGATGATCGGCCGTGTGTGAGAACATGTCGAATTCATTACCATGATGCCTCATTACTTCATATGGATTGCAATTATTCACCCAATAGATGACGCTGTCCGTATCCATATAAAGTAATTTACGATCTGCGAAATGAGTTTTCGCAAAGTCATAATGAAAGCGTTACATGTGGAGTTTGGATAGGTCTGGTATGCACATCCCCATATAAATAAATGGGTTTTGTAAACTCTGCTGCAGTCTTCACCATCTGTACAGCAACTAAGTTCTTATTGAATATGGCCACCCGAATCAATTATGTCTGGCAATGCGTTTTCTTACGCCATAACGCCCATCCCAGTCGGTTCTAATCAAAATTTCACGTCGTTCTCTCAAATTCTCCATTGTTTTTACCGAAAATTGAATTATTCATTAGTTTGTAAAAATCCTTCTCAAAGTCACACATCTGGAAGCTCTCTGTCTCATATTCAAATCAATATACTCCTTCAGACAGAGGGACTACTAGAAGGAGATATCTCAGGTCACTCTAACCAGCTCCATCCTTAAGCTGAGACGCTGCTGAAGATTACGATAATGAATAACGTATATGATTCTCCAGAATTGTCATCAGTTTTGGGGTGGAGCCTCCTCACGGAACTAGTTGCTCTGGACACAATGGCAAATCGGCGTGCGCGTCATGCGCACTAATAGGGTATGTGAGTTCTGCCTCTACTACATACTTTACATCGAAATCAGCTGCCATACACCCCATGATTTTTCCACGAAATCCCTTGTGTTCGTCTTCAGGCACCCATCGAGAATCACCAATTGGCTGTGATTGCTGCATGGTGTGCGCGTACACACACACACACACACACACACACACACACACACACACACACACACACACACGAGCGAGAACAACACAGTCGAGCTGATCCCGCCGCGGACGAGTGCACCATGATGAGGGCTTATACACTGAAGCGTCAAACAAACTAGTATAGGCATGAGTATTCAAATACAGAGATATATAAACAGGGAGAATACGGCGCTGCGGTCGGCAACGCCTATATAGACAACAAGTGGTTGACGCAGTTAGATTGGTTACTGCCGCTACAACGGCGGGTTATCAAGATTTAAGTGAGTCTGAACTTGGTGTTTCAGTCGACGCACGAGCGATGGGGCAGAGCATCTCCTAGGTAGCAATGAAGTGCGAATTTTCCCGTACGACCATTTCACGAGTGTAACGTCAATATGAGCAACCTGGTAAAACATCAAGCCTCCGATATCGCTGCGACCCAAAAAAGATCCTGCAAGAAAGGGACCAATGACAACTGAAGAGAATCGTTCAACGTGACAGAAGTGTAACACTACCGCAAACTGCTGCTGATTTCAATGTTGGGTCATCAACAAGTGTCAGCGTGTGAACCATTCAACGAAACATCTTCGATTTGGGCTTTCGCAGCCCAAGGTACACTCGTGTACCCTTAATGACTGCACGTCACAAAGCTTTACGCCTCGCCTTGGCCCGTCAACACCGACATTGGACTGTTGATGACGCGAAACATGTTGTCTGGTTGGACGAGTCTCGATTCAAATTCTATGGAGCGGATGGATGTATATGGGTATGGAGACAACCTCATGAATCCATGGACCCTGCATTTCAGCAGGGGACTGTTCAAGCTGGTGGAGGTTCTGTGATGATGTGGAGTGTGTGCAGTTGGAGTGACATGGGACCCTTGGCCTGTCTAGATACGACTCTGACAGATCACACGTGCGTAAGCATCCTATCTCATCACCTGGTCCGTTCATGTCCATTGTGCATTCCGACAGACATGGGCAATTCTAGCAGGTCAATGCGACACTCCAAAAGTCCAGAATTGCTACAGAGTGGCTCCAGGAACACTCTTCTGAGTTTAAACACTTCCGGTGGCCACCAGACTCCCCAGACATGAACATTATTGAGCATATCTGGGATGCCCTGCACCGTGTGTTCGGAAGAGACCTCCACACCCTCTTACGGATTTATGGCCAGCCTTTTAGGATTCATGGTGTCAGTTCCTTCCAGCACTACTTCAGACGTTAGTCGATCCCATAGCGCTTCGTGTTGTGGCACTTCTACGTGCTCGCAATGGCCCTACCTGATATTAGGCAGTTGTACCAGTTTCTTTGGCTCTTCAGTGTATAACCTCCATCTCCTCCACCCGCCGTTTTACCCACAGAGCCAATAGGAGTGCAACATTCTACCCCACCTGCAAATGAGTGCTGGTCTCAGCTCGCATGACAAGTTGGTGCTGGTCTGGTTGCGGTTTTCGCCCGCTCTTGGATTCGGTCGGGAAAACCCTGCTTCCGGTTCGCTCAACACTCTGTGGTGGGCTGCGGCTGGGGGCGGACCTGCCGCCACTTTTCAGTTACAACGATGTCTCGTGTAGCAAACTATCGTGATCGTGTATTTAACAGTATTTTGCAGTATCATCTTTAGAATTTCGATGCAGTGTCTTTGCGCTATTTTATTTTAGCGATGTATTTCCTTTTTGCCGTAATGTATTTCCACTCCACGTGCACCTGGGAAGAGAGTGCAGTCTTTTGTGTGCAAGTGTATTTGAAACAAATTGTTTAAAGCAACATTTGCAAATGAATTGACGCATTAAATAATTTCTCTTATTTGTTTAAGCACGCAAATGTTTCGGAATAGTAGAGGAAGACAGAGAGGTTTCATAAGTGTGCCGCGATCTTTTTGAAAGTGCGTTTAGAGCCATATTGAATTGTATTTAGTAGCTCTAGAAGCATCTTGTGCTCAAAGACAAGGGCGTTTCCCACAAAAGAGAGTGAAGCCGTCTCAGGGGCAGTTTCGCAAGTGTATCGCGATCTTTCAAAGAGTATGTGTTCAAGTGTCCCGGTGGAGGTATTCTTCGGAATTATTTAAATATGTGCAGTAGTACATTTAATTCCCGTGATATCTTCAGGTTATGTATGTGGCGATATTCCGCAACACCAGATGTAATAACTCCCAAAGCAGTTTGTGAAATGCAACGCAAGAAAGTGCGCCAGAAGGGCTGGGGCAGTTTAGGTTCCATGGTGGATCGACTCTCAAACAGGCATTTGCCTTGTAAGGACGGAGCTCTTGCGTGCGTCGGTATTCCACAGGCGTTTATGGGGTAAACGCTGTTTTGTTTGCAGGTCGTTGCGACCATGACCGACAGCGCGTGCCGACACGGCAGGACACGAGGAGGAACAGAGATAGACAGGAATTTCTCAGATGCTTTTTATCGAGGATTAGTGCCTCATTCGGTCTGTCAGTCTCGGGGCCGGCACAGACACTTGCGTGTGATGTGGGCACTTCTCAGGTTCTCACTGATGTACTCCCGTCCAGTGGACGGCACATGCTTCGCGATCCAACGGTTTTTAACAGTCTAATTACGTCTAATGGGTGTTTCATGACGGTATTACTTGCGCAATCGAAATAAAATAAAGCGATCTATTTAATTACTTCTTTACAAGACCTGTAACTTCCCAAACAGCAGAGAATGTTGAGCAAGAGAAATCCAATCCCTGCAAACTGAATTTTTTATAAACAAACAATATAGCCTTCGCTATGTAGTTGAATTTCCTCTCATGAGGTCTTTCCTCTCCAGCACAGAGCTGTCAATTTGCAGGTAGCGAAGGGTGGGGTACAGAGGCAGAACGGGTGGTTTCCAGAGGGGGAGGAGTTAATTAATTGATCAATTTAATTAAGTAGTCACTCAAATTGATAGCGTGGGAGGTGGCTATTCGAATAACTAATGACCGAAAGTGTACCTGTATCAGTGTGTGTGGGGGGGGGGAGGGGGCGGCAGGATGGGGGGTGGTTGATGGGGAAGAGTTGGAGATTTCCTGTGGGTTTGGGAGGATGAGGAGGAGGAGGGGGGAGGGGTGGCGAACAATAGGTTAAGGACCAGTCAATCAAAAGGAAGGATTGTCCCCAGGGGGTCATAACCTGTCAATCAAAAGGGAACAATACGTTTGTCCCTGAGTGCATACTTGCCCCGCACAAACTGACAAACAGCCCTTATGCCCCTGTTGCCCCGCCACTTGCGTTCCATTCATTAATCGACCTGGAACTGGTCAATGAGCCTCCAAACATCAACATCCAGCTGACCCAAAGCTCAACCCGTCGGCATCGAAAAAGTCGCCATGGTCTCGACTGAGATGCAAATGGTTACATCGCTTGTAATATCGGCACCGAAATTACCGCGAGCGTATTATTCAGAAACTGCGTTACTAAGGCGAACTGCTAAGTTCAAGGCCTCCACGTAACAGAATCAAGGTCATGTATACCGAAAGGGGTGGTTTCACGCGCTCTACTGCTATCACGAAATAATTTCAACCTGGAAGTTGGATCCTGAGAGCGGCTCTGCGCATTGTTGTCACTGCTTCAAAAATGATTCAAATGGCTCTGAGCACTATGGGACTTAACATCTTAGGTCATCAGTCCCCTGAACTTAGAACTACTTAAACCTAACTAACCTAAGGATATCGCACACATCCATGCCCGAGGCAGGATTCGAACCAGCGACCGTAGCAGTCCCGCGGTTCCGGACTGCGGGGCCTAGAACCGCACGGCCACCGCGGCCGGCTTGTCAGTGCTGATGGAACTTCCCCCAGCCAACGCAGCCAACCTAGCGGTGCGTGAGGCTTGCAGTCTGCTCAGGCCAGTTCAGCTGTTGGGAGGACTGAAGTGGCACCAGTTCTTCAAAAAAGGACAGGAATTGTATCCTTCCACATGGAGCAAGGTTGCTGTAGGTTGAAATTCAATGTAACAGCTCGGAAACTCTACAGAATTTCTCCATCCTGTCCGCAATTAACAATACTTAATCTATGGCCCTGAAACCACAAAATTTCTCCGTCTTGTCCGTAAATAATAATAATTAACCTACGGCTCTGAAAATTTCTCCGGCCCCGCCAGTCGAAAGTTCTTTATTCGGGTTGGCCACCAGTGGTCTCAGATTGCAGGGAAAATTGATTCAGTATAATGTATTCATTCATTAATTTCGTTGACCATCGAATCAATAATTCAATCGATCGCTCATTAGTGTCATTTGATTCGTAATTGTACAAGCAATCCGGATCTGCGATCGGAAATGTAATTTAATTAGCGATGCAGTTTAATCAACAACTCTTCCTTTGTCAGGAGACTCGACAGGGCTGCAGGTGTGACTTCTCCACGGCTCGTATACGTCAGAGAAAAGTCCGTGAGTTACTTTGTCTACAGAAAGCACACAGAAACACGCTTTGCCACACAGGCAAGGAAAATACGAATATCACAAACAGCAGTTCCTCCTACAAATGGTTTCATGTACTTAATGTCTTTACTGTAAGTATCGATAAACTTTTGCACTGGTATTCGTGCTTTTCCCAAATAGATAACCACTTTCCGAACAGCTAATGGGATAGTTCGATTCACAGTTACTTTACATTCCCGTGAACTATAAAAGAAACCATTAACACCTATGGCATAATACTCCCAGCAGATTATTCCCAGTTATTTCCTGCGAATACGAGTAATATTACTCACTGTGCGTGCGTGCCTCGTGCGAATCAGCCACTGACCACGTGGCAGGTAGATCAGGTGGCCGTGCGGAGTGTGAAGACATTAAATCCTGATCATGCTACGTGCTGCACGTGCAAAGAAACGGGGCACTGCTAACATTGGAAATTAACCTGGTCTCACCTAGACCACTTCTATTACAGTAATGGGTGTTGCGTCTTCTTAGTCTTTATCTTGCTATTTTTCACTGTTTTCGTGGTACGGGGTTGCACGATGGCCCCTATTTTTGCTAGGAGTGTTGTCTCACAAAAAGCACGAAATGTTTGAAACCAAAAAGGTACTGCGTTTTGTAATACTTGGGCAAAGAAAAAGCCTAGACTATGCAATAATTAGAACGTAAATGGATAAAAGTTTTTTATCGAAAATTGCTCCAACAAAGTGAAACAGTCAATTGTATTTAAATGCGAATATAATTCTCAACGTTATTTGATGCTTTCAAAGAAAATAAAACAAGCGTAAAGTTAAATTTCGTGATATTTTCTGTCTTCTGCGTATTGTTTCATGTGTTTGCACGAGGGCGTGAACAAAAATAATGCCTCCGAAATTTTATTATGGTCTCAATATCGGTTAAGGTATTACACGTCATGCATATTACTCGATCAACTTTCCCGCTTCGCTGACAGAAGTTGCAACCGTGTCTCGCAGGAAGGTTCCGAATTTCAGCGTATAACTTGGCGGTGTGTAAGGTGATTATGTTGGTGCGTGTGAAACAGCGAGCTGCAATCGAGCTTCTAACGGAGCAACCTCTTCTTGAGCATCACAATGCCAGACCACACGCGAGCGCTGCGACATCCGACGTCCTCGATTGACCTCATCGAACATCCCCTGTACAGACCCAACTTGGCCGCATCCCACCCTTAACTGTTTCCGAAACTTACGGAACAAATTCGACGACTTCGCCTTGATAGTGATAAAGCGGTGAAAGCAGAGGTGACGTTGTAACTCTGTCAACAAAGTGAAACATTCTACAGCGACGGTATCATCAAATTGGTCTCTCGATGGGAGAAATGTGGATTTGGTCTCTCGTTGGGAGAAATGTGGTTGTGGTTTGCGATAACTATGTTGAGAAATAAATATTGAAACCCGCAGGACAGGACAGGACAGGTTGTTGAAATTGTGGAAAACGGCCAAAATGAGCAGCTGTCAGTTACACTCGAACACATACAACTTTATTTACTTGACCAAACATTACGGTACAAATTCTTGAACTTAGTTATCAGCTGAATATGCCACACTATCTCATGCCTTAAGCCACAACCACTTTAATTTAAAAAAAAAAAGCGGCTAAAAGCCATTAACTCAAAATTCAGACGCCAAAGAGAATATTTAGAGGGCAGAAGGACTCACGTTCAGTAAGTTCTACAATTTGGCTGAAGGCCCAAAATCTAAAACTTGAAAGGCAACAACTTTAATTTACAGTTGGCTGAAGGCCCATGATTTAAGACTCAAGGTAAAATTAAATTTAAAAAAACACAAGGCAGAAGGCCTTTTCTTCAATTAGGCTGAAGGCCCCAAACAGTATGATGGTCGAAAGACAAAGATCTTTAATTTAAAAACTGCTGAAGGCCCCATGATTTAAACTAAAGGTAAAATAAATTTAAACAACAAAGCCTTATCTTAAATTAGGCTGAAGGCAATCTAATACTTGGCAAGCAAGGAACTTTAATTTTAAAACAGCTGAAGACCCATGACTTAAAACACTACTAAAATAATTTTTAGTTGGCAGAAGTCCCAAGGCTTTATCTATAAACAATATATTAATCAGGCTGAAGACCCAAACAACCTAACACTTGACAAGCAAGGAACTTTAATTTTAAAACAGCTGAAAGCCCATGAGTCAAAACATAACTAAAATTATTATTAGTAGGTAGAAGGCCCAGTGCTTTATCTACAAACAATATTTTAATCAGGCTGACGGGCCAAACAACCTAACACTTGACAGGCAAGGAATTTTAATTTTAAAGCTGCTGAAGGGCCATAACTTAACACACCACTAAAAAAAATTCAATTTTAATTCAAAACCATTGGCTATGAGCCATACAAATGCACACAACAAAAAATAAGAAAAGGCAGTGCTGTTGACAGCGCTCAGAAGTTTCGGGGGTCGGCCAGCACTTCAAATACTGACGCACACTTTGAAACAGGCATTCGGCCCTACCATTCTCGATCCGACGACAACCCAACCAACAGACAGTCAACGGGCCCACCGACAAGGTAACTTGCACTCCACTCGACCAGCACACACCTGGGAGTTCAATGCAAACGTAAAAGGCATGGACGCCCTCAACCAAGCATCCATTAAGCTGTCGAACTACACACCGTGCTGGACAGCGACAACGCGGTGAGGAAAGGACACTGCCTAAATTTACGTCAACGGCCAGGGCAGGTAACCGGAACGTTAACGGCCACAAGGCAGAAAATTCCGCTGGTGTACTTCAATTGCAAGTATCCAAATACAGTTAGACTCCACCGGACAGTGGCTAAACCTTCGCCAACTCGAACACACTTGTTGTTGCTCGCGGGAATGTCCCAACAGCCAACAACAAGAACCAAACGGCACAATGTGAACACTCTTGACTTGGTGGTAAATTAAATCCAAACACAACTTTCGTGTCCAGGCTCGGTGAGCCACGGACATTGTAGCAATGAGAACAGCCCAACACACTTCGACACTGCATAGAGACCGCCAGCGGGCCTGGCCAAACTACGCCCCACAGAGATTTCCTCGCTGTTCCACGCCAACCGACCGACTGCCACACATCAGCACAGAGACAGCAGGCAGCGACTGTCCAATAACAAGGACGAATCACGATTCGGCGCACGCAGGCAACCCATAAGCGATCGCCGGCCGACATACACGTCGTCAGACAAGACGACTGACCGATGACCAACCAAGGTGGTCCGCACTCAAGTGACATGTATCGGCAACGGTCGGGCGAGTCGTGACTGTTCGGACCTTCCTGCAGCCGCGCCCCGACTGAACTTCGCCGTATCCTAAGCCAAACACTGTCAGATCCGAACTGCACTGCCAGCGCCTCCCAACTCGCTGGCAGATCTGAACTCACCCCAAACACACGACAACCGGGAAGTAATGGCAGCCAGCAAAGATAATACGCCAGTGCTTATATCGATAAGCGCAGCTGCTACCGCTCACGGGCAGGCAAGGCGGCAACTCAGTTACACCAGTAAGGGAAATTAACATAACGAGGTGGTAGTAAAGGAAAAACAGGATGTCAAATGAGATACTCGTATATCACGAACACGAGTCACGCACGCCTCAAATATGTAGACATAAAGAATAGAGATGTAGAACGTTGATAAAGTTTGTTTTATACGAAAATTTTAAGAGCGTTCACATAAAGAATTCGAAGGCGTCATTTTCTGCAGCCTCTCGTAAGTATATACTTCCTCGAGCGATTAAATCTAGATGCTTTGAAACCTTTGGACGACAGTTCTTATTCTTTCAGTTTCCAAGAGTGTGAAGAGTTTGCTATACGACCACTGTCAAGAACATTTGCTATGAATTTTTCCTGTTTCATTAATAAACGCTATTAACATTGCTTGTTCCTGCATTCTGTTACTATATTTCGGCATTTTAGTGAAACGGATGTTGTCTGAGAACGTCACTCTCACAGTTCCGATGCCAAGGCGCACAACAGGCAGCTCTCCTAACACATCCAGTTATGACGCTGACGAGTGCTCGTGATAGGCATGACTCAGTGAAGGAACAAATAGCCAGGAGTGCTGCTGTTGACTCACATTGCACTTAGCCACGGGCAGTCAACTAAGCAAGGAAGTCGCTCGTGTGAAAGGGACCCTAGCGGCGTCCAGAGCGCGAGGTGAAACGGCGCGGTGCATCGCCCGGCAGACTTGCTCCGTAACGTTCGCTGGCCCACCCTCCTTAAATCGCAGCACTGCTGCACGTATACTATCGTGCTAAACATGGTCGCCAGTGTCGCCCTAACCCGCAAGACAGGGTTCAGATACCCACTTCTTCCATACCACTAATCACTGGCCTGTAGCAATCCACCTACCTTCGAGAAGCTCTCAGACCCGACCACTGGACTGGTAAACGGGCACAATATACACGCACTACACCGTCTCCACTAATTTGTTATATCTCCTCTACAAGCAAAACTGGAGAAGAACGTAAAGTAAAAAAGCGAGAAGGACACACACAAAAACAGCACAGGTTTCCAGAGGAACAGATGGAATTTATTGTCTTCCATAAGTTCTCAGCAAATCCGCCTCGTTGCCTTCAAACGTTACCTCATATCCCACTTTCTAATATGAGACATCAGCCGACTTGGCACAGGTTCGCTCCCCTTCTCACAACCGAGACTCAAACACCGTCGACTTTATAAACACCCGAGTTCCGCCCCACAGTGCGCACGACTCCCGCCCCACCCAGTCCAGAACTGCCGGCAGATTTTCAGCAAATCAGCCTTCAGAACAGAATTTCGGTATTTCAATTGGCCATTTTGTGGTAACGCACGTAGTACTTGCTGTAAGGTGTTGCTTTCTGCCACCCCTCTGAGAAGTTTCTTTTCCAAAGGACATTACCAGATACACGCCATCTTGCAGGGTCGGTCTAGACCACCACAATTTATCAGGATTAAGCCACAGAACAGACAGTTTAAAGAAAGGAAAGTAAAGGCGGCTCCTTTGATTTTTATGAAGTCAAGCGTTGCGCTCAACGACATATTGAACGGAGTAAACGAGAAATGATAGTTTCTTATTACTACGGCTCGAAATGGGCACACTTACGAAACGGAAGTAGTTAACCGAAGAAACGAAAACTTTTACGAAATGAAGCGCTCTTAAAACAAGCTGCAATAAATCTTTAGTTAAGAACTTGTCACATAAGGTTACCAATTCATTACTATTCGTATTGGTAAGCTGTGAGCTGTCACTGCTTTTAGCTTCAGACGACAGTGTAACTACTTTTCTCCTTAAATATCGTTTTTTTCCTCCCAGAAATTTTAGTTTGCTTCTTAACACTCCTTTTCTGGGACTTTGAGCTGATAAATCAACTTCACTTCCAACTCAACCGACTGTAATGGGACGCTCTTGAAGCGTTTCAGTGTTTGAATCAGTGCCGGAATTTTCATTCATGTTTTCAACCTGAAAGAGGAACATAGATGTCATTTATTAGCATTTCCGGATGAATAGTCATTAATGACGATTGACAGAAGTCCGAAATTTATTCGAAATAAATTGGCGTTCACGGGTAGCAGAGGTGGTTAAGGCGACTGCTCGCAATAAGCGGGAAATCCGTGTTCGGGTCCCGGACTGGAACAAATTTTCATACGTCACTAATAGGTAGCATATCTGTGGCTAACACAGCTGATGGCATTCGCAGTCAGCGAATTTATTTCAAATTAACGTCGCTATTACTTTAATGAAGACAGTATGCGGCATTAAAATTTGATTTGTACGAATGGTTTGAATTAGGCCCAGACCTCGAACTTATTGTGTAATATCAACCATATATTGAAACGGTACAGTACCGCCCGACATTGAAAATAGGTACAACGTACTTCATTATTTTTGTCAGGACAACACATTTTATTGTAAAATAACTCAATTTCAATTAATACAGCGAAGCCGGAAAGAATGGCAATTTATTTATTTAATTGACCACATGTGCACTCCCACAAAATAAATCCCTACATTCAGTTTAGTGAGATCTGTGAAATGAATGAATGTATGGCCGTCTGCTAACCACAGATAGTGAATGTGAATATATGATCATCTTTGAGACGATCCTTTGACCACCTTTGGTGGGACCAAAGAGACGAAATTTACCTGAGCTTTGAGCGCCTGAAATGTGGCTGACCAATACGGTAGCACGGTGCTCCCCCTCTTTGGCAGAGCTGCGAGAGAACCTGAAGAATGGCCATGTTTCAGCACCCTGCCGCTGGATCTTGTGCTGTTAAGACCTGTCTTAGGTGTGTTCCATAAAGACAAAAGAGTGGAGACATGGTATGCATGTGGAATATTTAAGAGTAGTTTGAAATAATAATTTCTCTATTTCAGGAACTTTTGTGGGGAGAATTAAATGTCAGGCAGGTAATACTAATGGGATCGTAGTAATCTTCGGAAGTGACCAACGGTCACAATGAAACCACGTGTAGCAATAAGTTGAAATACTTCTGTGTGCTTAAATTGATCTGAATTACTAGTGTGTGTACCATAAGTTGAAATATTTAAGAGATGGCGTGTGCAGGACTTGAAATTAGAGACGAGTACTTTCACGTGGTGAGTACTGTGTGAGTCTCAATCTTTGTATGAGACAAAGGATAAAGAGAAGTACTCGTCCATGGTATCAGTTGAGGACTCGCGTGTGTGATGAATATGTTCTTAATATTACTTTGCGTGTTATGTTTCCGTGTGACGCTTCATTCAAACTATAATAGTCTGAGGGAGAAGCAAGGTGTGTCAGCCGTCTATCCAGCAACGCCACTTGGCTTGCATTGCACAGGAAGACGTGCATATATCTCCAGTGTTCATAGTAGGATAGAAGAATTACGAAGTGGGGCAGTGTCGTGTAAAACTGGGATGAATACTAATTGAAGTGGGAAAGCTGAAAGTGATAATGTTGTGACTATTCCTTGTGTTGTATGTTGTATTGTGGTGTATGTCATGTAATTTAAGTATGTGTGGTTTGCATGGGAGAGTAGCAAGGTAGTTGCAGAGGTAGTGGGTTATGCTTGTTCCTTCTGTACCGCTCGGTCTGGAGGGAAGTTTCGTGATGATGATTGTGAGAGTCGAAGTGTGAGATATAAAAAAAAGATCCACCATCCTATCCAGAAAGTGCACGGTAGCGTTAAATAATTACGAGACCATAAAATAGAGGATCACCAATGTAAAGCCATGCCCACTGGGCGGAATTTCTCATGTGTTATTGTTGTAGGTTATAGAATTTGTGTGTATAGGTTATAGAATTTATCGGAATAAATAAGATAGTGAAAAGGAAAAGATTGGTGGCCTTTTCCTTCGAATTGTATGTTGTCATGATATCCAGAATTTATAATGTGTGCGCCACTCATATTCAGCGCGATGGCCACGTGTTGATAAAAGCCGTCAAATAAAAAAAAAAAAAAAAAAAAAATGTGGTATTGCCAGTGCGTAGTGAACAGTCAGAGTTCTATAAATTACTGATAGTCAGAAGTGCGTTTCCGTTGCGTATTATTCATATAGGAGGATAATTTGTAACTTAATTGTGAGTACGAGAGTTCATGTTACTCGACAAATAAGAATGAATCCACTCGCTTGGCAGACCACTCATCTTGCAGGCCTGATTGCTTGATGCCACAGTATGAGCAAGGCATGTGGGTGCCTCTCAATATGTATAATAAATGATGACTGATTAGTGCTACAAAGCAACTTTTGTCAAGCTTTGTCCTAAATATGGGATGTGTTTCAGCTGTTCCATCATGAAGTGTTGCTGTGGAGTGTCTCCTTCATCATTTTCTTCCAGCAGTAAGCAGAAAATAAACTACGATCATTAATTTGAGAAATGTGCATTTACTTCCAGGAATTATGTACCACTGAGCTGCAGGCTAATTTCACCTGGGGCCATGGGTAGTGCGCTCAAATAAAATACTCGAACTTCTATTTTCTTCATACTATTGTGAAATGTGGCTTTCATCAAACTTAGAGAAAAATTTAAAAAATCGATATTTTGGCTACATTTAGTACACAGCAACATATCACTTAAAATGAACCAAATGTAAAGTAGCCAGTGAGCACATTTTTCACCACAAACCTATCAAATTTTACGCACAGTAACTATGATCAATACCGAAAGAATAAATACTTCGTCATCGAGCTGTGATATGAAACTATATGACACGAAAGGGCTCAATTTTCTACGGCAATCAATTTGCTCACAATGGGATCCGAGGTATTACATACAGTAGTGAGAAACAGCGCAGATTCGAAGCAAGTCGTTTTTAACGTTTTAAAGGAAAAAGAGAACTTCTACATAAAAACTAACTCCAATATTTGATCTAGTTTTGCTTCATTTTGGAGGTGCGAATAATTGCAATAGAGAGTGATACTACAGATGCCGGATGAGCGAATCAAAGAGGTAGTGGTCAGAATGAATACGATTAGTGCAGATGTAGAAAAGATCAGTATAAGAGGCGAGACAGGCTCTGACAGTACGCAGCGAGAGGTTTATGCCAACCAGGGGGAGATACAATCATTATTACAGCTTAAAGTGGCGCAATTAGAAATAAGTAGGAAACATAGGGAAGAACTAGCACAGTTGCAATTAGCGTGCAGTAGCGAAGGTGACACACCACCAGGTAGATTGCAGAGGGAGAGTGAGATAAATTCAAAAAACGAAAAGAGGCAGAAAGAGGAAGACGAACTCAGAGAGTTAGAAGAACGGTTGTGTCGGATAGAACAGGTGGCAAACCCAACTGGGTATAGTCCAAGGCTGTCTCAACTTCAAAATTCATTACCTTCATCGTGGGGACTGCTCCTCAAAATGAAGATTGAGTGTAACCATTTGAGGGACGAGGCTAAAGCGAAAATGCAGGAAGTTATTAAAGACTGTAGTAGCTATTTAAATGAATTCTGGTCGAAAAGTAAGCAGGACCAGGTTACGCAAAGCATATTGAAGATGCCAAATTGTAACGAAGGTGGTATGAGAGATCCAGTGGCGTGCTATCAGGAAATGCTGAGACGAAATAGGTATTTGGATGTGCCATACGAAACTGGGGAGCTCATTAGGATTTGTATAACGAAGTTACCTGTGAGATTGCGCAGAGATATAGTGATAGCAGGCAGAGGCTTAGACGATTCTTCGTCATTTCAGCACTTGTTACAGGAACTTGGTAATGAGAGCAACATCGTAAACGGAGATACGACTCATAGGTCAGACAGAGTCGAGGATAGGAACAGCAGAAACTATCAGAATGACAGGAGAGCATGGAATCCTGGCATTTCTTTCTTTTCGTAATAGATTGAAGGATAGGAGAAACTAATCCAACATATCAGCCTTTAGCATGTTGCCTTAAAACACTTGCCGCTGGCACTGAAAATTGTCTATGTAGGAGACATACTCAACTGATATGTAGGAATGCAAATACCATACTTCTGATCAGAGAGTAAAACACCAGTAATGGCATCTGTTAGGCTGGTCTCTCAGAGCAAAATTTGCAAATTTTTATTTCGAACACTAAAGTAAAAGGACTGTTTCCTCAAAACAAACCAGTTGCTAAAAAAAAAAAAATGTTATGTAATAGTGCCAATGAGTCCAGTTTAATTAGTGTGATTTGACTATTGTAGGTACTTAACACGTAATGTAAAAAGTCAACATTGTGATCGAAGTTTTTAAATTAGATGCCATCTGATCTATAGTATGTCATTGTCATAGTGACAGTTATAATGAGGTGCTGCGTATGGTTGTTCGGAATCTGGTGTTAGGGAAAGAGACCACTAGCACCAAAGTTTCTAACACTTGGGCTGTCCCATCTCTCCCAGCTTGTATACTCTCTGCACACATTTAATTTTCATGTAAGCTCAGACTCCTAACTAGCAAATTCTTTACTGTGTATAGTGGACCATTCAGAGTGAGGCGGATTGTCCAGGAAAATGCTGTACTGATTGAGACGATCAAGGGAAAACAATCGTGTGGGCTTCGTGACATTTCTAACATCAAATTATGGAAAAGGTAAGGGTAGATCGAAAGTAGGCAAGTTATGGTAGATAGTTAGTGTATTTATTTGTGGTGTGTAACGTTGTGCAGGGTCAAATCGAACATAAGAATTTTCAGGCGGGATGTCAGGAAGTATGACGGAATAGACTGGTCGAATGAGTCATGAACAGGAGTCGACAGAGTGGGGTATGTACGTATTTTTTGTCATATGAATAAGGATCAAGCAGAAATGACGTGATGAGTAATGAGAGGATAAGTATGGTAGATAGTGAGAGAAGCGACGTGATAAATAGTAGTTGAGAAAGGTGATATTTAAGGAGAGAAGCGACGTGAAGCAGTGTGATTAATAAAGAGAGATTCGATGTGATGAAACAGTGGTTCATAAAGGTGAGTAGAATTAATAATGTGGAGATGTCTTAGATGTATGTTACAGAGAGACCTGTGTATGCTGCAATAGAGATTGATGACAATGGCGAAGGAAGACCAGGAAATGATGAAGTAGTGGACGGACGGAGAGCCGAAATACGAATGACGAGATGAGGACAACTGCACAACGTGAAGGGACATGAAGGGAGTATGAGATGCAGATGGTGAACGTTGTGGAATACTGACGTAAGATGTAATATAAGTGTAAATCTAATTCTTACCATAACATTTTCAATATGAGAAAAAATAATTTGTGTTGTTGTTGTTGAAGCCTGGTACCAGTATAACTAATCAAAACGGTACCAAGAATGTGTACAGTTATTTTGCAGGATGAAAAATTTGTGTATTTTTTGTTCTTAGATGAAATGTCGCAATTCTCAGTTGATATTTAGCAGGATGAATAATCGGTAAAGTGAATGCAGAGGTAAGCCGATGGAGAGAGGTGCCAGAGTGAAAGGACGAATTCGGAGACTGGAATGCTATCTCTGAAACAGCTTCATGTGTTATGTGGTTGAGTATAAGGGAGCAAAGGTATGGTATGTTAGCGTGACTGTGGTGGTGTTAAGGTTAGCTGACTTGTAGACCTATTCTGTTAGTGTATTGATGGATTGAATGAGAAGGAAAATGTGATGTCTGGTGAGTGAGAGTCGTAGAGTAGTGTGATCAATGAGCACACTCCTGTAAAGGGGATGCTACCAATCCACAACTAAAACATTGTTGTGTTATTGTTTGATTTGGATGAACCTCGATGGCAGGTCAGGATCTGACATCATGTGGATGGTTCATACATGTCCTAGAAATGTTGTTATATATAATAAAAAGGTAAAATATATAAAAAGATACTAATTTCAGTCTGTCACAAGCACAAAGGTGCATTGTACGTTGCAGATTTAGAGTCATCAGTTTCTAAAATGTTTATTGTGTTAGGATGTTAAAGTAGTTTACTATTTAACGACATGTGGTAGGTAATTGTGAGCTGTGTAGATTATTTCTTATTTTTTGTTAAAACACTTTCAAGGGGTATTAATTTCAGTTTGTCACAAGCACAAAGGTTCATTGTATATTGCAGTTCTAGAATCAACAGTTTCTAATATTTTCACTGTGATAAGATGTTAGAGTAATCTACTATTTAATATTGTAATTATGAGCTGTATAGATTGCTTCTTATTCCTTTTTTTTTTTTATTACACTTTCATGTTTTGTGTGAGGGACGACAGGTACAATCAATAGCACTAGTGGGGGCTGTATATAGAAAAGGGATAAGTGTTGATGTTGTATGTGTAGAAATCTAGGGTGTATAATTTTATGTCTTTTAGAACAAAGATTCTGCTGTTACCAATGTATCTAATAGATCATACATGTAATCAATGAGTATTTAAATAATGTAAGAATATCCTTTTGTCTGTAATGTTGCGAGATGCACGGAAGGGTCTGACTGATTGGGTGTCGTAGCGCTGAGGTACTACGCAGAACGCGCCCATACCACTAGCGGGGCCAAGCTGACGTCGCCATGGGAAAGGCGACAGAGCCACGGCACTCCCCCCTCCACTGCCGGTCGAGGTACACTCCACGCGCCCGCTGCAGCAGGTCAACGGCCTGGGGTGACACGCACCTACCACTGGCCATTCATAAGGTCCGCCACCCTTACGACTGGGAAAAGTATCCGACGGAGGCAACAGCGGGTGGTTTCTTCTGCTCAACAGCGGCGCCACGGCAGAATGAACGACGCGCGGCAGAGTCCGGCGGGCATTTTTTACCAGCAACTATTAACTAGTACTGGACTGTGGAGCCGTGAAACAAGATGACTGCTCGTATGTCTCCATAAGGTGGAAAGTGAAGGACTGGTGTTCCCACGTTGTGAGTGGTGAAAAAGATTTTGTCTTTAGCAGACAGGACGATTGTTTTGTTTTGTCTTGACCACTGAACGGTGGGATCCATAAACTTTTGGCAGTGACTTGTTAAGTGTGCTTTGTGAATTACATGTGGGACGCTTGGTATACTTAAAGAGGACAGTTGTCGGTTGGTGACTAATTATTGTACAAACGCAAGAAACTAAAGTGGGACATTGACATTTGCGTTTGTAGTAGGAGACATTTCTTTAATTGGTGTGGGAATAAGTGCTGTTTGTTGGAACTTACGACTTTTAATTACACCATGAACTGAAAGGACAGAACCGTGGGTAATAGTAATTGTAGGGCCATTTCTGGACGACCAGATTCGCGTGGATGGTACTCTGAGAGTGACTATGACATTCGTGTTTAATGTGAGATACAGTTTACTGTTCAGTGCATGTTCAAAATGCCGATTTGAGTGACTTAAAAACTTTCGTCCGAGTAACCATGGGAGAGCTTTGGCACCGAGACAGTGTTTCTAGGGAACCTGTCAGAAACTTTTTTGATCCCAAGAAAATCACAGAATGAAATGATTCCGTGTGACTCACAAGATAGGTAATAATGTATTTGTACTTGTAATTGTGTAAATTTTTTTTATATGTTTCATTCCTGAAGGGACAGCAAGTGTAATTGTATTTTATTAACATTTGTGTTTAGAATAGTTAGTGTTTTTTTTGGTTTGTTCTGGGTTACCAGTTCACGTAGCATGTTTATTAGAATATTTGGTACTATGATGCTTTAATTATTAGCCAGTGGCGTAATACTAACGTAGCAGCTCTTGTTGCATTGGTAAGTAAGGTTGTCACAGGGGAGAAGAGTTTGCATTGCACAACAAATATCGGAATTAACATGCATTTTGATGTCGTGAACAGTAATGATCTTGTTGGTGTGTTGACTGAAGCCACTTATTTGCATTATCACAGTGGTGATATTTCACATTAAAGTGTAATGAAGGCTAGTCGAAATGCAAGTTCTTGTCATCTAAATGTGTTACAATAGAGAAATGAGCAGTAGAGTGAGATACGAGAGCTACTGGTGGATTCAAGCACTTCTTGCTACCTATTTACTGCGTATATTGATCAAAGTTGATGGACTGACTAGCTCAGCAGCAGGTATTTGTACTGGTGGACAAGGATAAGGTTAAAGTCACGGTGGAGTAGTGGTGGCTATTGCTCAAGTGATGATAGTTAATGAGGTATGACATGATGTCTTAGATGAACTATATTACGTAACCAGTATGTAACTTGTGGTATATTTCATTGTTTTTCTTCTCAGTTTTATTTCTCTGTAGGTTTGATGTACATTTTAGAGTAATGGTATGGAGCCTGATATTCTACATGTAACTAGTGTATGCAATTTTTTATTTTGTTGATTTTGTTTTGTATTTAGACTTTGCTGTGTAAAGATAATTACAACGCAATTTATGAATGTCAGATTACTTGTTCTGTGTTTGGACGGTGAGCTATTTAAAATTTCATGAGTACAATTAGTATTTTTTTTATTTGTCATAGAATTAGTGAAGTTTGGATTACTCATAAAAATAACAAAGATCCCAGTAACTAAGCAAATTTATATCTCCACATTATTTTTTATTTGTATGATGTAATGTTTTATATGCCATGTGGATTGTTGTAAATTTGTATGTGTATGTTACTCCGGATTGTGGAGAGTACAATAATACAACAACTGTGTCAATAATTTGGTAAAGTAACAGCATTTGGTCGTCTATTTGAGGTCACCAGGGGCTAAGGTCTCCTCCTGGTTATTTTGATGACTTGCTACGTTTGTTCTAATACAGCTTTCTTGAAAAAAATGTTCGGAACTACCCTCACATTGCAAGGATAGTACCTTGCCATTTTTTTGTGCATGGATAGCCGGTGGTGCAAGGGTACAGTACCGCCCGACATTGAAAATAGGTACAACGTACTTCATTATTTTTGTCAGAACAACACATTTTTTTTGTAAAATAACTCAATTTCAATTAATACAGCGAATCCGGATACCAGTGTGGGAAAGAATGACAATTTACTTATTTAATTGATCACATGTGCACTCCCACAAAATAAATCCCTACATCCAGTTTAGTGAGATCTGTGAAATGAATGAATGTATGGTCGTCTGCTAACCACAGATAGTGAATGTGAATATATGATCATCTTTGAGACGATCCTTTGGCCACCTTTGGTGGGACCAAAGAGATGAAATTTACCTGAGATTTGAGCGCCTGAAATGTGGCTGACCAATACGGTAGCACGGTGCTCCCCCACTTCGGCAGAGGTGCGAGAGAACCTGAAGAACGGCCATGTTTCAGCACTCTGCCGCTGGATCTTGTGATGTTAAGACCTGTCTTAGGTGTGTTCCGTTAAGACAAAAGAGCGGAGACATGGTATGCATGTGGAATATTTAAGAGTAGTTTGAAATAATAATTTCTCTATTTCAGGAACTTTTGTGGGGAGAATTAAATGTCAGGATGGTAATACTAATGGGATCGTAGTAATCGTCGGAAGTGACCAACGGTCACAATGACACCATGTGTAGCAATAAGTTGAAATACTTCCGTGTGCTTAAGTTAAGCTGAATTACTAGCATGTGTACTATGAGTCGAAATATTTAAGAGATGGCGTGTGCAGGACTTGAAATTAGAGCCGAGTTCTTCCACGTGGTGAGTACTGTGTGAGTCTCAATCGGTGTATGAGACAAAGGATAAAGAGAAGTACTCGTCCATGGTATCAGTTGAGGACTCGCTTGTGTGATGAATATGTTCTTAATATTACTTTGCGTGTTATGTTTCTGTGTGTCGCTTCATTCAAACTATAATACTCTGAGGGAGAAGCATGGTGAGTCAGCAGTCTATCCAGCAACGCCACTTGGCTTGCATTGCACAGGAAGACGTGCATATATCTCCAGTGTTCATAGTAGGAAAGAAGAATTACGAAGTGGGGCAGTGTCGTGTAAAACTGGGATAAAAACTAATTGAAGTGGGAAAGCTGAAAGTGATAATGTTGTGACTATTCCTTGTGTTGTATGTTGTAGTGTGGTGTATGTCATGTAATTTAAGTATGTATGGTTTGCATGGGAGAGTAGCAAGGTAGTTTCAGAGGTAGTGGGTTATGCTTGTTCCTTCTGTACCGCTCGGTCTGGAGGAAAGTTTCGTGATGATGATTGTGAGAGTCGAAGTGTGAGATATAAAAAAAAGATCCACCATCCTATTCAGAAAGTGTACGGTAGCGTTAAATAATTACGAGACCATAAAATAGAGGATCACCAATGTAAAGCCATGCCCACTGGGCGGAATTTCTCATGTGTTATTGTTGTAGGTTGTAGAATTTGTGTGTATAGGTTATAGAATTTATCGAAATAAATAAGATAGTGAAAAGGAAAATATTGGTGGCCTTTTCCTTCGAATTGTATGTTGTCATGATATCCAGAATTCATAATGTGTGCGCCACTCATATTCTGTGCGATGGCCACGTGTTGATAAAAGCCGTTAAATAAAAAAAAAAAGAAAATGTGGTATTGCCAGTGCATAGTGAACAGTCAGAGTTCTACTCCGTGGCTGTCTGCAGGCACTGATGGTGAAATATCGGTCTTCTTGTGGTGTTGTACACTGTGGACGTCCCGTATTGTAGCGCCTGGACACATCTGCTGGAATCGTTGTCATAATCTTGAGATCACACTTTGTGGCACACGGGTTACCCGTGCTACGACCTGCTGTGTTTGAGCAGCCTCCAGTCGCCCTAGTATTCTACTCCTCATAATGTCATCAATATGTGTTCCTTGAGCCATTTTCAACAGACAGTAACCATTAGCACGTCTGAAAACGTCTGCACACTTACTCGCTGCACCGTACTCTTGACATGCACCAACACACTTCTATGTATGTGGACTGCTGTCAGCGCCACCGTGGTACGACCGCAGGTCAAATGCACCGCATGGTCGTACCCACAGGTGATTTAAACCCGCAAACCATCCACCACATCGTTGTTTCACCATGTATCAGCATTATCCTTAATTTATGAGCATGAGTGTAAATAACTCATGTTCGTTGTCAATGTTTCAGTGGACCACACTTGACCACCAAAAATGGGGGATCGTCGTGGTATTTGCACCGGGCAAATCGTAAATCCATTCACATCTGCGGCTGCCATCCGAGAACACCTGACGGAGTTTCATCAACATTCTGTGTCATGCTGCACCGCTGCTCAGAGACTAGCAGCAGCTGGACAAGCGAATTACCGTCCCATGCGTAGGTTTCCGTTAACACCACAACAGGGACGGCTGCGTGTGCAGTTGTGACGTGGCACGGGAGCGTGGACAGCTGATGAATGTCGTTGCATCATGTTCAGAGGCTTTGCACTACCGCGGATGATCTTGCGGCAGCCTGGAGGGAGATCCCATTATCCCAAAGTTTTAGTAAGGGCAGCTGTGTGTCACGGTGTGGGGAGCAGTCAGCTGTAACTTACGGCCACAACTGCTAGGAGCTCTGTACGCACAACGGTGCGTCACCGACATGCTGCGTCCTCGTGT
Organism: Schistocerca serialis cubense; assembly: GCF_023864345.2. Classification (NCBI taxonomy): domain Eukaryota; kingdom Metazoa; phylum Arthropoda; class Insecta; order Orthoptera; family Acrididae; genus Schistocerca; species Schistocerca serialis. The sequence continues at coordinate 147,242 of NW_026048486.1, forward strand.
GTTAACTCTCATGCGACAGTATTGTGGTTCCATTTTTCAACAGGACCGTGCTCGTCCAGACATGGCGCGCTCCTCTTTGTTCTGTCTGTGAGACTCTGAGGTAGTCCTGTGGCCAGGAAGATCCCCGGACCGGTCCCCGATGGACCACGTGTGGGACCAGCTCGGACGTCATCTACACGTCGGTGCTAGCACCCAGGATATCTAGGACCAGTTTCAACAGGTGTTCGAGAGCGTGCCTCAGCTGTCCATCCTGTCCAGAGAGGGGTCCAACGTCATACTGATAACTAAATTCACACTGCAAAGTTCTTACCAAATTTGACTCGATATTGTAGTTACAGAAATAAAGTGGAATTCTCCCAAAACCAGTTAGATTTCATTTCGTTTCCCCCCGAAATTCTAGGTGCTTTTGTCAGGCAATGTACATAAAATTTTTTACCTGTCCCGTTATTTTATTACTGTTTGAAAGTTTCAGTTATAAAGATTTATTTATTTATTTTTTGTATCCCGCCTGGGAAGCGGCGCGTGGGTAAGGAACAGGTACAGGGAAAGGTACTAATCTCTCGGTACTGCAGATACAGTTATGGCACCTTTACTAGCGGATAACATATGCAGACATATTACATAACTTGCAATGTGGTGCGAAGCTGAAGCGAAATGTCCTGGCTGTCTGCACCTGATGAAATGGGCTGAAGCAGTTGCGGAGCTCGTAGACCTCGACAGCGCCGGCTAGAGGGTGCTGTCGTCGGTGTCTCATAGTGCCAACCTAGCACAGCGGACCTACATTGTGGCATCGTAGCTATCGATACCACAATTTTTCTAGTTTCTGCCTTCGTTTTAGTTCCTGAAATTTTCATATTGCAGTTGGTGAGAATTTTTGAAGTTTGTATGCAGATCTTTACACATCGTCTTCTCGTTCAGCCATTAGTCTGGTCATCCGGGCAGGGGAAAACTAACTAATTGTCCACCACATTGTCTTTATCGGTGACATGTAGAGTAAGCTTTCGACTTAGCACATAAGCTTCTTGCCTTCGTATTTATGCAAAGTTAAATCATGTAATAGAAAATATTAGTGACTTAGGATAGAAATTCAGTAGTACGAAGACCTTTTTTGGTGCCTGTGAACTTTTGACGCTGTGCTTGTTGCAGACGCTGCGCATAGAGCAGGTGGAGCGGTCGGACCTGCGCATGTACCAGTGCGTCGTGTCCAACAACGAGGAGACGGCCCAGGGCACCGCCGAGGTCAGTCTGGGCGGTGAGTGTCCGTCGGCAGCAGACCCGTGCAGTTGAGGTCTGAGCTGCGCGCCATTCTGGCTATCACGATTAGGTAAGTCGATAATTTTGACAGGTCGATGGGGCAAAGGAGTTAGTAACACGGAGCGTTCCACGATACAACACGTCCGTTTTGTTAAACATTACTATCAAAATAATCCAAGTTTGGTTCCTACGATCCGTAAAGTGCGTCCAGTTTTCGATAGACATAATGCTCCAAATTACATAGTTCTGAATAGAATGAAAAAACAGAAGTACAACTCCAAACAGCCAAGATCGCTATTGTGCAGCATTTATTTTGATGACCGATTTCAGTAAAAATCTTTGCCATCATCAGATCTGCAAAGCATGGATCAACATATTCAAGCACACTGTGATCAGATGTAAAGGGTCGTAATACAATTTTACATAAACGTGAAATATAGCATCGAATATAACATACATTTTACTCAATCTTCATCAAATGCATATTATACCATGCCATATCTTGGAACGATGCTTCGTGAACAAGAGGACGGTAGTATATCGGCAATTCAAACATAAAATAACTATTATACAAAACAACGTACATACTGCTTTGATTGTACAAGCTCATGTTCGTACATTAGCAGAAAGAAGACTGAGATTCCCAAGTTAACATCATACATGTTACAACCAGCCTACAGGTTGCACTGTTGTAACAGTTGCAAACAAAAATACGCCGTTTCATATAAAGCATAAAGACAAGCCAACGATTCAAAGATGTTACAGTGTAGACATACAATAAATAATCCAAATCAGAATACATTACACTTATTTCGTTATAATAATTTTAAATTAATTTATATAAAATTTAAAGCCACCTTAAAAAATGTAACACGAAACACTTTACCTTGAATATATCGTTTAATACACAAGCAGTGAAGCCAGTCATATGGCATATTCGTATTATAAAAACAAATACAATAAAAATATGCATGTTACAACATGCAGGCAGCAAAAAGCCTCAACAACCATACACAGTTGTTTGATACCATGCTATAAGTAACTACACATTGTAATGTTGTAACTTTATTTTGGTATGCTGATATCGGTGCTAATTGACAATGAAAGTGGGTTAAAAGCCGTGATCTGTCTGGGGACGTTAACCGTGGATTACTGGGCAACTGTTTCATCAGATATTTAGTCTAGGTTTACCAAGCAGACTAACATTAATGATAATCTTTTAATAGTCATACAAAACCGGTAATATATATATATAAAAAGAGAATTTAAATAAAAAGAAAGAAATCAGTTTATATTTGGAAATTTATTTTAAGATTGTTCATTGAAATCTCAGCATATTATACGTGAGTTATAACTCAGCTGGTGCCTTATTTACGATTGAAAAATGTGAGATTGTAATCTTACGGAACACATAAAATATGGAGCCAAGATTGGGAGACTGCATACGACACTGCATTCATAAAATAACTCACGAAGAACATTGAAACATAAGCAAGAAGAAATTAACCACAACCAACAGATTCAGTTTTTACCCAAAGAAACTACGTTCATACCACAATCCTGTCCGTCATGTAATTACCACACACTGGTATACTAAATTCATATTAACTCTTTGTGAAGTCTTCGCAAAAAGAATAGCTGAGGGCTACTTTGATGATTACACCACATGCTCCACGTGGTCAACTTGGTTTACACAAAGCGTACAACTCCACAATAATTTTGATAGTTAAAATACATTAGATCGAAAAGCAATTGACAAAAGCAAAACCTTGAACTGGTTACTAACGTCTTACTATTAACCTGATGGGTCAAACAGTTATATAAGCACGTGGTAGTGGTCTCGCAAAGTACACCCCACGTGGACTGAACATAAAGAAAAGTTGCTATATTGAAAATATAGTCAAGACGAGACGTTATAATCACACAAGCATTCGCATTTAAGATTGATGAACTTAGTTAGAGTTACTGATCAACACGTGGTTCCACTTTACTCACAAAGTAGTAACAAAGCAACAACCGGAAAATAATATGAACTTCACACGAGAATTACACTACGCTGCAATTTAAGATAACCTTAGATATCTTAGAGTTAAAACCGAAATAAAGATGATTAAATTTTCAGTTAGGCTGAACTTAACAAATCCATTGTCCTATGGACTTAGCAGACACGCGCTTAGCCGGAGATCTTACCACTTCAGACGCTCGCCACGGCCACCCTGCAACTGCCCTACTGCCGAGTGTGCTTCCTGAGGGTGGCTCACAAAGACCAACGGAAGTGGCCAGAGGGGCAGCTTCCTATACCAACATGACAACGGACGGACAGAACCATACTAAGGATAGAAACCTCTTTGCTTTTAGGAAGCGTAGCTACCTGTTCCGACGTTGGTCCTACTGTTCTCTAGCAGACAGGCTTGTCTGCTACCCTCAAGCATGCAACTACAAATACATTTGCTCATTCATCCTCTCACACAGAAGGGAAGGGGGATGACAGTATCTTATCATACACAGTATATAACAGAAAGCGGATGTAGGTTCCGTATGAGACTGTGTGACATGAATTACATATAAACTGTGTTTTAAAGTGTAGTAGTGTGACAGATCGTTCTTGTTTATGTGTAAAAGTAACACGTTCCACTACTCAGTCTCCTCCCAGATAGTCAGAAACACCACAGTAAATTTAAGAGAGGAATTTACTCCATAAATGACAACAGATTTAAGAAATTAAACATGAAAGGAATCCAACAGAGACCTTTCATAACCCCAACGCTCCGGGAAAAGACTGTGCAGGGAATTTTCTGGCCATGCTAGGACATTCCCAAGCAGGCTTCTCACACCCTACTTAAACCAAAAATGTAAAGAAAAGGCAAAAGGTCACCAGCTACTTGCTAAAACACAATAATTTCAACAAATCTTTAAAATCTACTAATTTCAAACAAAAAAAAAAACACAATCTGTGACACCTATTTAAAAGATAGTGTAGACCTAATTCGGTCAGCAAGTAAAAACAATGGTTCCTGTGTCATTAATATGAAAGCAATTTCTGGTTGTTACCCTTATGGAGTTCACCAGTATTTGCTCATTGCAGGAGCCAACTGATCACAGGCAAATTTATGACTGTTTATTAACAAGCAAAATTTATGAAAATAGCAAAGGTGCCACAGCAATTAAAAAAGAACATGAAATAACATCAGTATTATAAAGCAGAACATTACAATGCACAATCCGCAAAAGCAAAAATTGATAAGAAAAAAAACATGTTTTACAAAGTGGTTATCGCAAAAAAAATTCTATATCTTATAAAACTAATAATTTGTAGAATTAACATAACTATGTGGCATTAATTTAATCACTCTACTATATTTCAGTTAGTTAGCAAACAATGAGCACTGTGTCATTATACTGAAAATACAATTAATTATGTGATTGTTACCCTTAAGGGGTTCCTCACTATAAATATGCCCCATGCAAAGGCTAATCGATCACAGTCCAAAATGAATAGCAATCTGACTGATAAACGAAGCAATGCCACATGAATGAATTTAAGAAACAAAATAACACAAATCTAATACATCACACAAGAACAAACATTGATAAATAAAACAGTACAATAGTCAACATCTAAAACAAAAAAAAACACCTATAAATAAAACACCTGCAAAATACAAGAGTCAAAGTCTAAAAAAGATAAATAGAACACCTGCAAAATACAAGAGTCAGTCTAATAAACACCAATAAATCGAACTCCTGCAAAACACACGAGTCAGAGTTTCTCCGACAGAAACACACGTATATGCACTGGACTAAGAACCGTATAATCACTGTTCACTGACACTCACTAGTTCCACTGTTCCGAGGCACAATATAAGGGGAGGGCAAGGGGGTGCGTCGCCGCAGCTGTCAGTGGGGATTCTTGTCCATCTGTTGCGTGCAATCCCGCCGTCTCTGCCCTCTCATGAAGTTTCTCTTGGTGGACTGTGTCACGTACATCACGATTTGGTTCCATGTTTGTGTTGTCAAATTCGTGTGGTATCCTCGATTGACACGCCAGGTTGATATTCCTGGGCAAGGATGGCACTTAGTGGCTCTTCTTTTGTGCCACCCTTAGCGACCAGAGAACATCGAACCATGATTTACTGTCGCTTGACAGTAGGCATCCATCAGGAAATGTTGATAGGCGTCGTTGAAGTCTGCCAGTTTCTCTGGACAGTACCTGTCAAAAGGCTCCACGCCCCTTGTGTTGTTTCTCCGCGGCCGTCTCGTCACGGTCGCGTGTGTGTGGTGCGTTGCCAGCAGATGGATTTCCGCGCGGTGGACCGCTCGCCCATCTCAGGTCGTCGCCTTCAGGAAGGGTCGCACGCGGCGGCCGCCCATTAGCTCCAGGTGCAAGGGAAAGTGTTTGCCGCATGCCCTTCTTTTGTTGTCGACCGCGCTCCCGAAGTGGCCAGGTTGACAGCGTCCCCCGCTGGGAAACCCGCCAGTTTACAACTAGTCCGGCTGCTCCCGCTGTCTCGTAAGAGTTTAGCCGGTTCGCTTTCAAGTTCTCAACTGCATTCACAGAAAATTTTTTTATCGTAGTTATGTGATTACACAATGTCATACATAATACCACTTAGTATTGTCTTTCACAATTTTGAAGAACAAACGTGAGACTTAATTTTTTTTTTTTTTAAAATTAGATGAATCGACAATATAAAATAAAATTTAAATGACTTGACAATGTAAAAGAATAAAAATGAAATGACTTTACAGTGTAAAAAAAATAAGAATTAAATGAACTGACAATATAATATTTAAATCCACATCACTAATGTGGTTCACTTACGTTTTAATAAATCCAATGCTACTTATTAATTCACTAAAATGAATAGGATTATGCCTTGTGCAAGTATAGGTCAGGACAGCATAGGGTTCACATGTTATTTACACACGCATACATGCACACCTGTTGTCTATTCTACAAACTAACTACCCATAAACATGCATTACTCAAAATTCTACTTCTATCCACTACTAGTTAAGCCAATAAGCTACTTCAATGCTATTTCAACACCGTGTATATACCACTACAACATTGTTCTAATTCGTCCTCTTCTTGACGCTCGCGGCATACGTCTTGTCACATGATAAATATGGAGAAACTTTCCTTAAACATACACAGTAAAAAGAACAATGGTTATTTACACGCCAAAACATTTATACCAGTTGACACACCTGATAAGAGACTCGCAATTATACATTTATCATACTCATATATTCACACATAAAACAGTAAGAAAATTTCATCTAAAATTACGTTATCACAAGAATTAATCACACAGATGGCTCTGAGAACGGTAAAAAAATGTCTGCACTATACAGGTTATACTACATTTTCTTACCCATTTTGCTGCGATTTCGTTCCTTCTTTAAGTTACCTCTCGCTTCCAAATCAGTCATTTCGCCTGTGGTGGTTATTCTGGATTCATTTCTCATGAATGGCAAAATTGTGGTCACCTCTATTCTGTAAAACAGTATCATCTTAACATATTGAACTTACAACAGACACAAAAGATCCGAATCCTCCTGCAGTTTAAATGACAAATGTTTTGCTTCATCCTTATTACCTTAAACCAAGCTTTCCTTCGTTCCCATAATCAAAATTATTTAATCATCCTCTACCTTCAAGAGGGAAATTTCCTCAGTACAAATCATATAGGCTGCAGTGCATCCCGCACCAGCGAAAACGGTAAGCTGTAATGCTCACAGCATCAGCAAAAATACATAAACGTCGCTTTTCTAGGACAAGTATTAACGCAGAATAATTTTTTTTTTTTCGGCTCTGGCTCAACATCAGTGAAGACTACAAAAAGGATCCATATTTCTGTTCCATTCTCCATTTGCTGAAAAACTGCTCGTATTTGACTGCCATTATAATATTTCAGGGCCACGTAAATTACACAAACCACAATTCTTCTTTCACCTTGAAGGGAATCAATATACTTACGAAATCCACAGACAGCACTTTACGTACTCAGCTATAAAGAACAAAAAAGACATATATCATCAATATTAACATATCATCGCATATTGGGAAGCCAATGGTTAAACAATCGTATTATCGCATCCTGTTTTCAAGATTCCAAACTTACTCATTCCTTTCTCAGAGTTCTCCTATCTTAAAATATTCATACAGCACGCATACTATAGTAAGAGATCCTCGTTTATACTGACAGATATATAATAGTAATAGATAGATAGTAGCACTGAAAGCAGAAAATCGGAAACAAGGCTACTAACAGCTGGGGACCTGGGTTTGCCAGACCCATAATACCCACAGATCGGATATTTCCCTGAGTTTATGCACTAATTCAGCAACGATCTTGCTTTCCTCAGGAGCGACTCTTTTCAATTTACACACAAAAAAACATAAACAGCATTTCACTCGTTCACAAGGAAACCTTTTATCTTTACGTTTGAATCAAACTAAATCCTAATTGCACAAGGAAAGAAAACAAATTAACAACATCACTTCAATCAATCACATAAAAACATTTTTATCATTAATTTTTACCAACATATTATTCAAAATGCATGTCACAAATTTAAACTAATCAATTCATTCTCTTCACCGTCCTCTCTACTCCCCACTACCCTTTCTACTCAATGTATGGTTTTACGTTTGACACATGGTGTAGCCCTTTTGATTTCTTCGATCGAAGAGTTTCCACTTCTATGGCGTTTTCATGGGGAATCTTCCTTATCCGATACGGGCCGTTAAAGAGATTAAAAAATTTCTTGCAGACACCTGACCGTTTGTTAGACAGCTTGTGTGATCTGATAAGAACTTTTTGTCCTACATGAAACACTGTTTTTCTCACGTGTTTCTTATACGCCTTGACTCTGGCTTCTGCTGCACGCTTGATGTTGCGTAAAGCGAAGTCAACAATTGCGTTCCGGCGTAGTCTCGGCTCTAGTGGCCAAGGCACCACCTCTTTGATTCTGCTCGGGGGCTCCTTGTTTTTTAGCACAGTGATTGGCGGAAGCTTTGTTGACGTATTAGGCAACTCATTAATTATGTTCTGAAATCCTTTTAGGTGTATGTCCCACGATCGGTGATCACGACTGCAGTATAACCTACATAATTTTCCTAATTCACGCATAATACGCTCACTGGGGTTCGAGCTGGGGTGAAAGAGAGATATATATATAGGTTTAATTCTTCTTCTTCGAAGCATCCGCTGCCAGTATTGCGATCTAAATTGTGGTCCATTATCCGAGATAACCCTTTTCACGCTCCCAGCTTCATGCAGAAACTGCTTTGCAAATGCAGTTGCCACTGCCCTTCCTGTGGCTCTCTTCAACGGAGTCAGACACACAAACTTGGAGGTTAGCTCCACCGCTACGAAAACATATGCAAAACCTGCTTTAGATCGTATTAGTGGCCCAAATAGATCCACGGCCGCGAGGTCACAAAGTTTGCTTGGTATTATCGGGTGCAATGATGCAGCATAAGTCACTGTGGCCGCCTTTGCTCGCTGACAAGGTCCGCACACTCTAAGTACACCACGAATACGCCGTAGCATGTTATTAAAATAGCATGTCTCTTTCAGTTTTTCACAACATTTCTGTGCTCCGAAGTGACCATAACTCAAGTGTATGTACCATATAATTTTGTTTACGAGTTCCTCCGGAATCACCAACACCCATCTGGAGTCGTCCGGGGCTCGTTTCTTGAATAATATTCTATTGCGCACTAAGTAGTACTGGCGTATTCCTACATTCTCCTTGTCCTCCCACATCGTCTTTATATCTTTCAATACTGCGTCCTTATCCTGTTCGTCCGCTATACTCCCTAAAGAGGTGGTAACAAAATTCTCGAACGCTACATTCTGTAAGTATAGGATACTAAAATTATTTTCACCCAGTTCCCTTTCTTCTGTGTGAACCAAACCTATAGGAATGCGCGATAAAGCGTCAGCAATTACATTTTTCTGTCCAGGAATGTATTCTACAGTGAAGTTATATTCCTGTAGGTATAGTGCCCAGCGTCCTAGTCTCCCATGCGTGATTTTTGTGCTCATCAGAAATTGGAGTGCACGATGGTCAGTGTACACCTTGGTGGTCCTCCCAAATAAAAAATACCTAAATTTTGAGAATGCCCAAACTATCGCGAGTGCTTCGAGTTCCGTCACAGAATAATTTTTTTCACATCGAGAGAGCACCCTGCTCCCAAACGAGATTGTTTTTCAAGTTGTAATATCATCATTTCCTTCCGTTTGAAACAGTACCGCACCTAATCCTGACAAGGAACTGTCCGTCATTAAACAGAATTCTTGTGTCAGGTCGGGATGCACGAGGATGGGAGCCTCTACCAATGCCTTTTTCAATTTATAAAATTCATCCTGTGCCTCTTGATCCCAGACCCACAAAGCGTTCTTCCCTGTTAGTCCACATAGACGGGGTGTACCAAGTACACTAAAATTTATAAATCGCTTATAAAAATTACACAGGCCTAAGAATGCTCGCAACTGTTTTTTATTTGTCGGCATTGCACACTCCGCTATCGCCGCAATTTTCTCTGGGTCAGGTTGTATTCCATTTGCTGAGACAATATGGCCCAAGAATTTTATGTTCTCTCGTCCGAACTGTGACTTATCTAAGTTGACTGTTACACCTGCCTTCTCAAAAACATCCAGTAGTCTGTTTAGAACGTCATTATGGTCCTCCCACGACTTTTCCGCAATTAATATGTCATCCACGTAAATTGTCACTCGCTGTTTCAACGCGTGGATCGCTAAACTGTTGTCCACTATTGTGTTGCTAACGGACGTGGGACAATGCGTTTCTGCCTCTTGGACCCTCGAGAGTACCTGCTGGTGCTCCCTTTGGCATTCTTCCCTCAGCTCTTGGAAATTCCTAAGTAGCCGTTCTTCGCTTTCTTTAGATTCGGCATCGCCCCTCCGCTTGCTCTGTTCTAAGGCTTGCAGACGATCATCGATTTGTTCAAATGTACGGCCTAATTCTTTCATAACATCACTTTTTATCTCACTTGCCAGATTGTTTATTCTTTGTGAGATATCATCGGACACTCTCTGCATCGACTTGTCGACTTTATTTGTCTGCTGGATTAGTTTTTCGTCTATTTGTTTGGCTAGCTCTCGGATCGATTTTTCGGATGATTCTTTTTGTTCTCGGAACGATTTTTCTGATTTCTGCGTCATTTGTTCCCCTAGCTCGCGGATCGATTTCTCTGTGTTTTCTTTATTTTGTTGCAATAAGGCTTTCATGAGTTCTGCTAAATCAATTTGGTTAGTTGGAGGCAATTTAATTTCTGGCTCTGCTGTGAGCCCGTCCGTGCTGTTTTGCATTTCGTCTGAAGTATTCCCCATTGCATTTTCGGAACCGCCCGACGCGTTAATATTGGAAATCAAATTATCCCCTTGGTCCATGTTGCTTAAGTTGTTGGACCGCTTACTTTTAGCTTGGTTACGTGTTTGCATTAGTGCAATTTATACTCAGTACGCAACACACTAATCACAATAAATGTGTCCCCCAAAAATTACGACAGTCACACGAAAGATACCCAACCTAGTACACACTTTTTCACACGCAAAACAAATTTTTATCTTTGATCGAAACAGTGGAATATACAAGCGAGAATAAAAAACACACAGACATATAAAACACACAAATATAAAAAACAAAACAAGACAAACAACGCAACGCCGATCAACAACGCCGTGAATCTTTTGAAAGTCTGCTCGGAAACAACACAGAAGTTGTTTGAGCGCTGTAGGAAAAAAATTAAGATTATAACACGCTCGCAATCTAACGTTTCAGAGATTCCAGAGTCTAGCGGAATCACAGAACAGGGTCGCCATGTGTAATGTTGTAACTTTATTTTGGTATGATGAAAGCGGTACTGACTGACAATAAAACCGGGTTAAAAGCCGTGATCTGTCTGGGGACGTTAACCGTGGATTACTGGGCAACTGTTTCATCAGATATTTAGTCTAGGTTTACCAAGCAGACTAACATTAATGATAATCTTTTAATAGTCATACAAAACCGGTAATATATATATATAAAAAGAGAATTTAAATAAAAAGAAAGAAATCAGTTTATATTTGGAAATTTATTTTAAGATTGTTCATTGAAATCTCAGCATATTATACGTGAGTTATAACTCAGCTGGTGCCTTATTTACGATTGAAAAATGTGAGATTGTAATCTTACGGAACACATAAAATATGGAGCCAAGATTGGGAGACTGCATACGACACTGCATTCATAAAATAACTCACGAAGAACATTGAAACATAAGCAAGAAGAAATTAACCACAACCAACAGATTCAGTTTTTACCCAAAGAAACTACGTTCATACCACAATCCTGTCCGTCATGTAATTACCACACACTGGTATACTAAATTCATATTAACTCTTTGTGAAGTCTTCGCAAAAAGAATAGCTGAGGGCTACTTTGATGATTACACCACATGCTCCACGTGGTCAACTTGGTTTACACAAAGCGTACAACTCCACAATAATTTTGATAGTTAAAATACATTAGATCGAAAAGCAATTGACAAAAGCAAAACCTTGAACTGGTTACTAACGTCTTACTATTAACCTGATGGGTCAAACAGTTATATAAGCACGTGGTAGTGGTCTCGCAAAGTACACCCCACGTGGACTGAACATAAAGAAAAGTTGCTATATTGAAAATATAGTCAAGACGAGACGTTATAATCACACAAGCATTCGCATTTAAGATTGATGAACTTAGTTAGAGTTACTTATCAACACGTGGTTCCACTTTACTCACAAAGTAGTAACAAAGCAACAACCGGAAAATAATATGAACTTCACACGAGAATTACACTACGCTGCAATTTAAGATAACCTTAGATATCTTAGAGTTAAAACCGAAATAAAGATGATTAAATTTTCAGTTAGGCTGAACTTAACAAATCCATTGTCCTATGGACTTAGCAGACACGCGCTTAGCCGGAGATCTTACCACTTCAGACGCTCGCCACGGCCACCCTGCAACTGCCCTACTGCCGAGTGTGCTTCCTGAGGGTGGCTCACAAAGACCAACGGAAGTGGCCAGAGGGGCAGCTTCCTATACCAACATGACAACGGACGGACAGAACCATACTAAGGATAGAAACCTCTTTGCTTTTAGGAAGCGTAGCTACCTGTTCCGACGTTGGTCCTACTGTTCTCTAGCAGACAGGCTTGTCTGCTACCCTCAAGCATGCAACTACAAATACATTTGCTCATTCATCCTCTCACACAGAAGGGAAGGGGGATGACAGTATCTTATCATACACAGTATATAACAGAAAGCGGATGTAGGTTCCGTATGAGACTGTGTGACATGAATTACATATAAACTGTGTTTTAAAGTGTAGTAGTGTGACAGATCGTTCTTGTTTATGTGTAAAAGTAACACGTTCCACTACTCAGTCTCCTCCCAGATAGTCAGAAACACCACAGTAAATTTAGGAGAGGAATTTACTCCATAAATGACAACAGATTTAAGAAATTAAACATGAAAGGAATCCAACAGAGACCTTTCAACATGAAGGAACTACGAACAGAACATCAGGTGTTCCACCTATAACTACCACTAACATGTCATTGCAAGTACAGCAACCATACAATGAAATCACTTAGTTCGCTTTATACAACTCACAATATTTTCGCGATCATCATGTAGCTCGATCTTTAGGTATTAAAAGATTTTCGAAGTCTTGGTGTGAAAAATACGTACCAAAAGGCCACAGAAATAAATAGCGTAATCCTGCAACTCGCTATGAGATACAATAAAAATAAACTTGCTATATAATATAGTCAATCATTCTAATCATAAGCCGGCCGCGAATCGCCGAGAGGTTCTAGGTGCTTGAGTCTGGAACCGCACTGCTGTTGCGGTCGCAGGCGAATCCTGCCTCGGGCGTGGATGTGTGTGATGTCTATAGATTAGTTAGAATTAAATAGTTCTAAGTCTAGGGGACTGATGACCTCAGATGTTAAGTCCCATAGTGCTTAGAGCCATTTGAACCATTTCTAATCATAAAATTCCTGAACAAGCCGTTGAAGTCACAAGAGCTATAAAAATAGGGCCATGTACACTACAACACTCTATCTATACAGTTTATACTACACTGAACCGTCAAAGAAACTGGTATAGGCACGCGTATTCCAACACAGATATATGTAAACAGGCAGAATACGGCACTGCGGTCGGCAACGCCTATGTCAGACAACAAGTGTCTGACGGAGTTGTTAGATCGGTTGCAGCTGCTACAATGGCAGGTTATCAAGATTTAAGTGAGTTTGAACGTCGTGTTATAGTTGGCGCACGAACGATGGGAGACAGCATCTCCGAGGCAACGATGAAGTGGGGATTTTCATGTACAACCATTTCACGAGAAATCAGGAATCAGGTAAAACATCAAATATGCGACGCTGTGGCCGGAAAAAGATCCTGCAAGAACGGGAGCAACGATAACTGTAGAGAATCATTCAGCATGACAGAGTAGCAATCCTTCTACAAATTGCTGCAGATTTCAATGCTGGGTCATCAACAAGTGTCAGCGAGTGAACCATTCAACGAAACATCATCGATATGGCTGCATAAAACAAAGCTTTACGCCTCGCCTGACTGGAAACATGTTGGCTGGTCGGACGAGTCTCGTTTCAAATTGTATCGATCGGATGGACGTGTGCGGGTATGGAGACAACCTCATGAATCCATGGACCCTGCATGTCACCAGGGGACTGTTCAAGCTGGTGGAGGCCCTGTAATGCCGTGGGGCGTGTGCAGCTTGAGTGATATGGGACCCCTGATACATCTAGATACGACTCTGACAGGTGACACGTACGTACGCATCCAGTCTGATCACTTGCTTCCATTCATGTCCATTGTGCGCTCCGTGGACTTGGAAAACTCCAGCAGTAAAATACACACGTACAGTTCACTTCATTGCAGAAGCACATGAACAAAAAACAAAAGCTAAATTAATTTACAGTTTATCACACAAGTGCTGCTGCTCCTCTGCTGCGCGTGCCCTCGGCTCGGTGGCTGCCGCTCTATTACCCTACTATATGTATATGTGCTTGAGTCCGTGAGTGCGTGTACCGACAGCATAGTGGATGACTTGTTCAACATGTGTGCACCAAATATGTCTCACATAAAGGTGTATTGGCTTACTGTATATAAATGGGTATCTGTGTTCATGTTGAATAAGTCATACAAAATGAAAATGTTAGATTACTTGTCCAGCACAGCACAGTACCGGGTATTGAAACTACTCGTGTTAATATTGCGCTTGCATTTTTCAACTGCAAGTAATCATTTCGTGTCTATAGCACTGGCCAAAAATGCTCATCTCTTTAAATGTCGCGGTACATTCACAGTTTACTATGGGTCGGCGTCAACCCATTGTACGCATTAGTTCAATTCACTCAAGTTCTTCACATCTCGTCAGGATCGCGCCACACATAAACCCATGGCCAGGCACACTATGCTACGGCCACGCAAGTGCACCGAACACCAGCTCCCCATTATCGATAGTTCATCTCGACACAAGACCAACTCTTATCACGAAGATTACATGCTAATACATCGAAACTATATGAGTTAAACGTAGAGGAGATTTGTATAGTATGGAATAGTCGAGTTATATGGAATACTCGCGTTTCTCCTGTGTTAGATATGGCTGCGTCGTGGGAATACAGTACACTACTTGTGATACATTCCATAATGCTCTGTACTTGTTGTTGAGCACTTGCAAACATTGCTTTGTTCACTACTCAAGAAAGTTCCTGTTTGCGTTTTGTGAAATTGCTGCATGTAATTTTTCATGAATTTGTTTTAATTATTAAATGTGTATGTTAGACACAGTATAATAGGTATATGAAAACAATACAAACGTGCACCATATCACAGTTCACAATTTATCAACCTACAATGATACGCTATGGACTGCTATGCCCTCTTCAATCTTTGTCTTACGTAAAGGATGTCGGTGTTAATGCCTAGAGATCAGTTTGCTAAGGCAATACGTAAATTCTCAAACAAGTTGAAAAAATTATTTTTAAAAATTAGCTCTCTGAGAGTATTGAGTGAAAACATTTGCAAAATATTAAAACCAAAGCTGGTAGCTGCATGTGTAGCATGTCAGTCTTGTGTTTGGATGTCTTAGTTTCGATTCTCTCTGTCAGATTGTTTTTCTACATCTATTTAGCGATCATAAATTTATTATAACTGAGTCATATTTTAACAGAAATTTAATCTTTTTAATTTTAATTACTGATTAGATGAAAGCATGAATATTTAAAATAAATAAAAATTTGGTGTAGAGATGCGAAACATTTAATACAAAATAAAATATTTCTCTATTGACTGAACAATATTGTTGATAAACATAATTTTTTGACATAAGAGTAAGGCCTTTCGTATATCTATTTGAAATTGCTATTTATTTCCTCGCTATTAGTGATTAAAAGTGAAAATATGTTATTTTTACTAAAATCACGGTTTAATAACTGTTAATTATGATTTCACCAGGCGATCCATAAGATTCCACACTAATTGAAGCAGCTGATAAGTAGTCGAAGTACAACTTTGGAACAGGAATTTATTGTCTTGGAAGTGAAAGCTTTGCGTTGTCAACAACAACAACAAGAAGTACGAATGCACACATGGCCTGAGTCAGGAAAGGTAGTATACTGTTTATTCAGCAATGTTGTGCAATGCAGAAGGTGTTCAAAATGACGACCACCACATTTAATACAGGCATAATATCTTGATAGAAAATTCGGATGCACTTTAACAAGTACACAAGGCATTGCACGAGCATCATCAGGCGCTGCAAGTGTTGTGAACTGATCTGGGAATGGGCGTGGCGCTTGACATGTGTCGTCAGATGTGGATGGAGCAGATGGATTATTTTCTGTTCGAGTACATAACATACTCAGTGCCAAATATCCCAGGTGATCGATCGGAGAGGAGGTCCAAATGCATGGCCAACTTCACTCCCTTCATTTGACGCTTTTTTTTGTGTGTGTGAGAGCATGTCAAACTTCCCATGTATGTGACAGCAGAAGCGTTTGTTGGCCAGAGACAAGCAGCATCTGACGAGGTTCGCCCCATATCTCATGTACTTGGTGGAATGCAATAGAATTTTCTACAAAGATGTTATGCCATGGAGGTCGTCATCTTGAACACCCTCTGCAATGTACAACAATTTTGACTGAACAGTACACTATCTTTGATGAAATGAAAGTAGCGTTTACATTGATTATCCTTGATGCTGACATTCCAAAGCCTTCGCTGCCTCACGATTACTTCAAAGACCATAAGTTCCTATTCACAGTTGTTGTGTTTCAACTCGTCCATGGCCTCCTTCAGTCAGTGTGTAACTATTTTATCACTCTGTGATAAATTAATTAGCGATTATTAAATCGTTGAATTATGTAAATAAATAATATTGTTCAATCTGTAGAAAAAAGTTATTTTCCTTTCGCTGTTTCACATTTTTGTACCAAATTTTTATTTTCTTTTATTACTCATTCTTTGCTGTAATTAGTAGTTTAAGTTAGAAAGATTAAATTTCTATTAAAAAGTTACGATTTAATATTTATGCAATGGAAAATCCAGGATGGAATAATGACATATTATGAAAAGGATAATTGCTACTCACCATTTAGCGGAGATGCTGCGTGACAGATAGGCAGAACAAAAGATTTCTAGTAGGTACGCTTTCAGCAACGAAGGCCTTCATTTGAATTAGACAACGTACACACACTCACTCACGCAATCGGAACTCACACACACTTGGACACAGTCTCTGGTCTACCAAGGCCAGCTGGCCTCAGCAGCCAGAGACTACGACCATGGGCCGTCCTGAGTGGCCGAGCGGTTCTAGGCAACTCCAGTCCGGAACCGTGCTGCTGCTACGGTCGCAGGTTCGAATCCTGACTCGAGCGTGGATGTTTGTGATGTCCTTAGGTTAGTTAGGTTTAAGTAGTTCTAAGTTCTAGGGGACTGATGGCCTCAGATGTTAAGTCCCATATTGCTCAGAACCATTTGAACCATTTTTTTGAACTGCGGCTATGTGTGTGTGAATTGCGTTTGCACAAGTGTGTGTGCCTGTGTGTGTGTGTGTGTGTGTGTGTGTGTGTGTGTCTGTGTGTTTGTGGGTGTGTGTGTACGGTGAAGGCGGTTTCGGCCAAAAGCTTACCTACTGACAGTCTTTTCATCGTGCCTATCTGCAACTCAGCATCTCCACTACACGATATAATATTTGTCATTTAACATTCCCATTTGATAATACGTATACAGGGTGACTGAGCTGCCCATAGCCAAGAGTTTTATGGCACTTACAACGCCTTCAAATACCACGCGCAAGACTTTCATATTCATTCAGTCACTACATACAAACTGTTAGTCCTATAGAAAAGCTGAACAGATCATTTTTGTAGGAAATATAATGTAGTTAAATTTTGTGCACGTATACGTTTTCGCTAGAGGTCATAGTTTTCGAATTATTCAAAAAAAACGTACAAAGGTGACTTTCAAACGTGTTTTTTCTTAAATAAATCGAAAATTGTGACCCCAGTGAAAACACAGCACAGTACAAAATTTAGCTACATTAAAATTTCTAGAAAAAAGTGCTGTTCATTTTTGCTGTAGGGCTAAAAGTTTTGCCCATATGGAATGTGAGAATATGAAAATCTCCTAGGTGGATTTTGGACGGGTTGTGGGTTGCATATAACCTATATTAATAAATAAAAGTAGAAATTAATTGCTACTGTGGTCAAAGACCTTCAAATACAAGAATCAAATGCTATAGACTCAACTACTGGCAATCCTTTGATTTTTTTATTTTAAGAATTGTGTTGTATCAAGGCTCCTTTGAAAAAAAAGAAATTTTTTTTGTTTACCACTACTACTACTAGGCAATTACTGTTTAGCGCTACAGGAGCTTTATACTGAAATGTTTCCCACACCACCTTTTATTGTCTTTCTATATGTGTGAGTAACTGTATGTTCACTGTTGTGGGTAAATACATACAACGTACACAGGGCGATGTGTGAAACTGATAGCGATTACACGCTTCCGCTGTTGTAGAAATCTGCTCCAGATGCTGCAGATACCGTGTTGAGCTGAAAGTGGTAACCAAAGTACGGAGAAATATTCTTCGGGGTTCTGTTGCATAGCAATCAGTTTGCTTTCAGTTCTGAGAAATGTCCAGGTACTGTTGTGGATTTGAATGATCCCTGAAGTGACTTCTTTTCCGAAGAAAACATCGAACTATTTCACTAGAACTGAACGCTCCCGTCGGAACTGTTCTCAAGCTAGTATTTATTATTAAATCACAATAGAAGTATATGCTGGGTGTATAATAACAAGTACCTTCTTGAAATGAACAATATTTTATTGTTCTATCAACTGATTTCCTTCCATATATACAGATATTTTACAATGTGAATCAAAAACTCGCAATGGCTTCGATTGTTACATCACAAGAATGGCTCTCCTCTGGTAAAATTTACTCTTAAGAAGAACAAAAGCTCTATATCCTAAGAATAATTATGTGAGCGCTGACCGCCACAGAGTAATAAACAATATATTTGTCTCTCTCTCTCTCACTCTCTCTCGCACTGTCACAGCAAGTTACGCTGCATGATACATCATAGTTGTACTGCTTTAGGAAATTGAACTTATGTGCAGGTAGTGACCTTCAAATGCTGTAAGCAGAAAGAAAAGTCGGGGAGGTTTAGTTCGTGAGGTGGGCCTAAACTGTGTTGGAGACGCGGCGCCCGTCCTGTTGTCGACGTTCCGCAGTGCCGTGGTGCGCCCCGGCGACGCCTGGACGGCGCCAATGCGAGGCGTCGGGCTCCCCACTGCCCTCCGTGTCGTGGCTGCTCGACGGCCACCCACTCACCTCAGAGGGCCACGTGCAGGTGCGTGTGCGGGCAAGACACAGCGGCGCTGCGGCAGCTTAGGCTGAGGTTGGAAGCAGGGGGGTGCAGGGGGGCGCGACCCAGCACACAAGAGGTCCCCCTGTTATGTAATGAGGCAGCCGGGTAGCGGCGCCGACAGGCGCGGCGAGCCAGAATGAGCGAGACATTCTTTGTCCACTTCTGGTGCGCCGGTTGGCTGCACGCTCTGCTCACAGAATCGAGGCGCACACCCTGCAGACTTTCTCAAACGATTGTAAAGAAACTAACCGGCAAAACAAAAACAAAAAAAGTCTAAAACTGACATGATGAGACCGTGGCTGAGTACAGTTAATGTAGGTTGATTCTTACAAAGATGAAGATAGCAACCAGACACTATTAATAGTGCTATTTATTGTAACCGGTTTCGAACTGACAAGTTCGTCATCAAACGGCTGTTCACAAGATTCACAAGATGCACTTTACATTATCGTCAGTTTCTGATTTTTATTCTTCCACTGTGGCGAAATATTCTTGGTGTGTTGGTGCCCTACGGTAGAAAACAGTGTTAGAAGCGCCCTATGTGAACATAACTAACCTCAAAACGTTTAAATACAGAGCAAACAAATATGTGAGGTAAGTGGTTATGGTACTTACATCGAAAATTTCGCGCAATTTTCTTGCAAGGTTGCAGGATTGTATTTTTCAAATATTCAAAAATATATGCAGCATTTATATGATTTGCACATCACCATATTGTGCATACCACCAAACACACACACACACACAACAAAAAGTATTTGCCACATGTTAAGTTGTCACAAAGATTGCAGTTTTACAAAAACAGTAGTGCCAGTGATGTTTTCTCTCAGAGATATTGCAATATACAGATTGCTTTGATTTCACAGTATGACTGTTTTTAAAGAATAGACATAACATAATGAAAATTAAAACACAAAGATAAACCTAACATTATGAGCATATAATATTACAGATGAAGCTGACAGATGTAGTAACCAGCTTGTGTGAATGCTACTTATATGGTATTATGTAAATACTGTGCTATATACAGGGATCGACATAGACGTGAGATAAAATTAATATGACACTAACAATTATGTAAACATCATATGACACACTGAAATTTTGAATCAAGTATAGTTGCAATGAAGTGTGACTAAGCAGGTAGCTACATTTTCGTGTAACACAGTGCCAAAGAAGTTCTTGTATTACATTATGTACATTGCTTTAATTTGAAAATGAATTTTTTCCCAAGGAATCAAGGTAACATTCTAAGTATTTATATTACAAAGAATAAACGTTACATTGTGAACATACCAAATTCAGTGACCATTAATTACAAATAAATTGGGAAAATGTGGTGGCCAGTGTGTATGAATGTTACTTATATGGTATTATGTAAATGCAATACCATAAACAGGCAACAACATATACATGAGATATATGAATAATGTGACAGTAGAAATTATATTAGTGTAGTATGGCACACCACTTTTTTTAAATCAATTTTACAGTTGCAGAAATGTGTGACTGAATAGGCAGCCATATTACAATGTAATACTTTGTTTGGATTGTTGATTGCATGTTGTTGTTAAAAGGAGTAGTGCTTATTTATGTTTTAAACTGGGTAATAGGTGTGTGAAATTTTGTAGAAAGGTTAGATTGGCTAGCTCTGTCTGTTCATTGAAAATGTGATGTGGTGATTTGCTTTTATGTGTATATATTTCTATCTCTTCAAGAAGATTCATGAGCCTACCTTTCTCAGCATGATGCAATATTTTGATGTGGTCTTCAATGTTTTTTACTCCATGTTTACCGAGAGTTTTGGCATTGCAAAAGCAGATTCTGAAGGATTGTTCAAATTTACACCATCTAAATGTCCTTTGAATCGAATCTCAAAGTTTCTCCCAGTCTGTCCAATAGAGAAGGAGGGGCATTTTGGCATCTGAGTTTATATATACCTGATATTTTGTATGGGGGGAGGTTATTCTTTCTGTTATCAATGGTTAGCTGCTAAAGTTTATGGTTTGCGTGGGAGCTTATATTTAATTTAGTGTTTTTGAAAAGATTACTTATTTTATGGGATATGCTCCCTAGAAAAGGAAGTGAGACGTATTTTCTGCTGCTTTCTACAGAATTTAGTGTTGACTGTATAGATGTCTGTTGTGGACCTTTGTTATCTGCTGTTTTCGGATGTTTTGTGATAATTTATCAATCATGTGATGGTTATACCCACTGTTTAGAGCTATGGCTTTGATGATACTGGTTTCTTTATGTTGTTCAACTGGTCCCAGTGGCATTTTATGTAGGCGATTAAGTATGGACCTGAAGTATGCCATGTTATGTTGGTTTGGATGTCAAGATGAGCTGTTGGTGCACATAGGTGTGGCTGTTTGCTTTCTGTAACTTTCAATGTGATGTTTCTGGTTTTTGCTGGAAATTTTTAAATCTAAGAAATTGGTGCTGTTATTGAATTCATGTTCAACAGTGCATTTGATGTTGTTGTGCATGCTGCTCAGCTTGGATGCTAATGAGTCAATTTCTTCATTAGCGCCATCAAAAATAATAATTGTATCATCTAAATACCTTTTATAGTAGATGGTTTTGCTGTTGATGTGACTGTTGGTTTTGAAAAATGTGTGCCCTAAGTGCTTAATGTAAATGTCTGCTAACTTCTCAGCTAGGCTGCTACCCATTGTAAACCCATCATTCTCTTTGTAAATTTTGTAATTAAAACTGAAGTAATTGTATGACAGCACCAATGTAACTCAAGTAGCTCGTAGATTTCTGCCATACTCAGTTTCGTATGTTTAAGCAGATTGTTCTTGATTATATTTATGGTATCCTGTATGGGGATGTTAATTTACAATGTCAAGCGATGCAAATCTGGCTGTAAGTGGAATGTGCAAATGCTTAATTTTGTCAATAAGCTCATACTTGTTCCTAACGGAGTAGTTGGTTTCAAGAATATAATGGGTATTCAGAAGAGCTAGCAATCTGCAATTTAATCTATATGAAAGTCTGTTCCTAGAGTTAACAATAGGCCTGATTGGGCAATGCTGTTTATGATCTTAGGCTGTGACCAAAGACAAGGGGCAGTGGGGTTCATAGCAATCCAGCCACGCACTTCCCACTTACTTAGGAGGAAATTACAGTTCTTAAGAGTTTTCTTAAGTTTGGCTAGAAATTTAGAAGTGGAATCAAACACTAATTCGATTATGATATTACTACTGAAAAATTCCATGGTTTTGTCAACATATTCATTTTCATACATTACAACTGCACACTTACATTTGTCGGCCTTCACTATTAGAGCTTTACTGTTAGAAAGTTTGGAGTTGATACAATCCAATGTCATTTGGTCGCTGTTTTCATGTGAAGTATGTTTTAGGTGTCTTATGATTACTTTATTGGCATTGAAGGCTATTGCATTGGTTTCACTGTAATTTAATTTTCCTGCATCGCATGCAAGCATACTGGATGCAATAAGGCTTTTTAGATTATTGCCATAAAGAATTGGTTCTATATTGTGCTTAAGGCCTTTGTTTATGAGGGCAAGTTCAGTATTTGTAAAAGCGATGTTAGTTCACACAGTAATTTTGAAATGAATAAACTTCATTGTTTCTCTAAAACGCCCTTTCATTTATTAGGTACAGAAAAGAGCTAGAAATCAAGGGGTTAGGAGCACTTTGATCCAATGATTTCTCGGTGTCTCCACTTGACGGACAGTAGAAGAGAAATTTCTGCAACACAAGGTTCTGTAAAAATTCTTGATTGTTGTGAGTGAAACATATTTTGTTTCTGTTGTGTCGTATTTGGTGGTGAAGGACTGTGGACAACAGGTGGCTGTAAGAATCTAAAGAATTTATGACTTTGCATTAAGAAACACGAAGAAAGTGGACTACATTTAGAAAATGCTCGTAAATACAAAATGTCTGGCATATCTAACATTGCTGCTCGGATTGAGTCATCGTGTTTAATAAACATAATAAATTAGTTACAAAGAATATACACTTATTAAAGAGAACAGGACAGAGTTTAATGTTCTTTGGAACTCACGACTTAACACTAAGCACTCACAATGAAAAACGAGAGTCATCAAACAGTGGCTATTTCTTACATTTTATCTCTTCTAGGAAAATTTGACAGCCTGTTAGATGACCACCTAAGCAGTTCTAGCACTTCTATATCTAAACATACGAACATCACATATGATACAAAATGAACTTCGGCACTATATGTATCAAGTTTACATTGAAAAAATGATTAAAGACAATAATGCTGCCACTTTTATTTTTGTGCAGGCAGATGAAACAACAGATATTACCTGCAGAAGTCAATTTAAGGGGAAATAACACGTTGAAAGATTGCTTACTTTGAAAATGTTAGTAATAGGACAGCATGTGGGCTTAGTGAGAAGAAGATTCTTGGGATGATATTACAATAAGAGAAGTATTTTCTTTAAGAAATTTACTTCACAATCCAGATTGTTTGTTCCTTTGAAATTTTTTTACGAGATTATGAAACATATTTATATTTTTTATAAGACAATGCAAATGCAGAGTGCAGAAAGCATTACCATATCCAATTAATTATGTCATTTTGAGTCAGCTGTTTCGGAAACATGAGAGAACATTGAAAATTTTCGAGTTTATAAAGATGAATGCCTTGTTTTTTTCAAGAAAACGTTCCAAATAGAGCACAGAATGTAATCTGACAGCAGATGCTAAAGAAGTGTGTGACTTGTGACCAACTGGATGAAAGGAAGACTCCAAAACTCTCATGTATTCAGTAGCTTCGAAATTATTGATCCAAAGAAGTTTGTTTCTTTCAAAGAAGATTTCCCAACCACTTTAGTCAATACTTTTTCATAAAGTTACAGTCCCTTTATTTTGCACGATAAATTTAGAAGAGAATTTTCAGTGATTTACCACAATGATACGTTTAAAGTCATTACATCAGTTTCTCAGCTGTTCACCTTCCTTGTGGAACATTTGTTTGAAGAATCGTTCGCTGAAGTGCACAAAACATTACAAACTGCACTAACTACATCTGTTTCAACAGCAGAAGCAGAGCGCAGTTTCAGCATATTAAAAAGAATGAAATCCTTCCTCAAGACCGGTATGGGTTAGGAAAGGCTGACCTCAATGGCTGTTTGATCCATTCACAAGGGGAATCAGCAAAATTCCAAACTTCAACAACAGAGCAATTGATATGTTTGCCGGTCAGAAGAATAGGCGTGCACAACTACTGTATAGGTATTTTGCTAGAATAGATGGATCCAACACCCGTGAAACCATTCCTAGCCAAGGTTTTTCCCAGAGTATTTGCCCTTGTCCGTAGGGCAAAAGCCTGTAGGGTCCCTATATTTGGTCTCTGGTGCATTTTCAATACACCATTTTTCTTATTACACCACAATCAGATTACAGAAACACAACTGGAATAAGTATGAACATGAGGAAAGGGAGAGCTGGCGACACACACACACACACACACACACACACACACACACACACACACACACACACACGCACACACACACACACACACACACACACCAAAAAGGAAAAAAATGCTCGGGTCACATCTGTATACTGGATGATTCACGAAGGTATGTAAATATTTTAATGTGTTATTCCACAAGTAAAACTAAAGAAAAACGTTCATATAAACGTAGGTCCGCAAATGTTTAGTTAAGGCTTACGGTTAATACAAGAGTTTGCCTGAAATTTAGCAACTTCGCTAATATGAAGCGATCGAGGTTAAAGTAAGGCACGATTTCCATTTATTTTGTTGTTAATTATCTGGTGAATCTAATAAAACATGCCCCAGACGTATATCTGCAGTAGTTTTCCAGAACATGCAGAGAAGCAAAGGAGTAATTTCGTAAAATTTTTAATTTATTAACTACTTGGCTCAATTTTTTTTTTTAATTCCAGACAATTGCAGAAAGTTTTCAATAGAAGTTTCAAGGTTAGGAAACGACTGAAACAACTCACTAATGGTTGCTAACAATGACATAAAGCTTTTCTGTGGAAAGTAAACAAATTTACTTGTGTAATAATCTTTGTGTCTCAGGATGTTCTGGAACACTAATGAAGATAACGTCTGGGGCATGTTTTATGAGATTTACCAGACCAATAACAACAAAATAAATGGGAATCGTGCTTTGCTTTAACCTCGTACAGTTTTGCGATAGCTTCATATTTGCGAAGTTGCTAAATTTCAGGCAAAGTCTTTTATTAGCCATAACCCCTTAACTAAACATTTGGGTACCTATGTTTATACGAACTTTTTTCCTCAGTTTTACTTGTAGAATAACGTATTAATGTATTTGCATATCTTCGTGAATCATCCCGTATACATATATGTTATTATCATTAGCTATAGTATTTCGTGCATTATATTTACATTTTTTAACATTATGATGTTTACTATCTTAAGAATATGTTTAAGCAGTCGGACATAAATGAACAGTTCAGAACAATGCCGATAGACAGATAACTAACCAACGAAAGTGAGCACGAGCTGCCACTGGCTGCTGACAGCCAAAGATCACATAGGTTGTACTGAGACTCTCTGTGGCGTAACATATCGACCATCAAAGACTTTGTTTGAAAAATATCCAGTGTAACAGATATGGAAGTGAAACTACAGAGTTTGCATCACATTCATCGAAAAGCAAAAATAATATAAAACGTTACAAGTTTCGTCCGTGTCGAGACTTGGAAGATTTTTTTCTGCTTTCGTTGTATGCGAAATAAGTCGTCGATAACGCAAAACATTTCGGCTATGTAATATCAGACCTCGACCTTTTTTGCCTCATGGTGTAACCAGTGCCTCCACAAACTGAATCCTTCCAAGACCCAGGCAATCATCATAGATCTTACCACTCGCCCCTTCCGGCTCCTTGATTTCTCCCTTACCATCTACGCCCATCCTGTCCGCCTCTCCCCCACCTGCAACTAACTTGGCCTCACCATTGACTGTCACCTCACCTGGATACCTCATCCCTGCTCTATCCAATCCAAAGCCCACAGCTGTGTCTGACTCCTCAAACTCCTCTCTGGCCAGACATGGGTGTTGAACCCCTCTTCCATCCTCCACACCTACAAATCATCCCATCCTCAGTTATGCCAGTTCCGCCTGGATATCCGCCCCCCCCCCCCCCCATATTCTATAAGTCCTCGAGCGCCATGCACTCCACCTCACCTTCCGTAAATGCTTGCTGTCCCCCATGCGAATCCTCTATGACCTGATTCCTTTCCCCCATCTGCTCCTTTTCCTGAAAGGTACCCAAGTCCTCTGCACCTCTCGCCGCCTTGATCCCCGTCACAGTCTGGTTGCTCCTCTCCTCTCCAACCCCTGCCTTCTGCCGCAGCTTCACCGATCTGCCCCCCCTACCCTTGACCTCTACACCCTTCATCTCCTTTCCCAAGATGGCTTCCATCAACTCCCCCTCCCAGATGATGCCCTCTCTCCCTCCATTTATCCCTCCTATCTACTCTGATCCTCACCTCCTCTTCCCTTCCTGTGTCCTTTCACTGGGCTCCCTCTTCCCTGCCCTTCCATCCAGTTTCTTCCCTGTCCTACCCTCTCTCTGCCTCCCTTCTCTCCCCCGAGTCCTCTTTGATGTCCCTTCCCCTACCTTTCCCACTCCTCCTCGCATCCGCCCAGACACACTTTTTCTATGTCCCCTCCCTCCCTCAGCTCCCCATTTTTTTCTTTTCTAACCTCCCCCCCCCCTTTTCCCCCTCATAGGTGCAAACAGAAACCAGGCTGTCGCCATGTTTTTTAATTGTGCCTGTCTCCTTCTTGTGTATCTTCATCCACATCGCTACTGCAGTATTTTTATATATTAAATTCCAAAATTTCCCGCCATTTTACAGATTTTTACAATGTCACCATTTTTATCGCCTGTTTTTCTTGTTTGTTTATGTTCTCATTATGTTTTTTAACTTTTCTCTAGGCTGTAGAGCGGCATATTACGCTGCGGCCCGTCCGCCGCCCCCCCTGGAGGGGGAAATTTAAGTCCAATAAAGGAAAATATAATAATATGAGAGTGTGCGCGTGGGAATTGGGTGCAGGTGAGCGTGGAGGCGGGCAGCGCGGCGGTGTCGGGCCGCGTGCGGCTGGCGGCGGCGGCGGCCGAGGACGCGGGCGTCTACGAGTGCGTGGCCAGCTCCGCCGGCGGCGTCGCGCGCCACGCGGCGCCCCTGCAGGTGCGGGGCCCGCCGCGCGTGCGGCCAATGGCCGCCTTCCACTGCCGCGTCACCGGCTACCCTGTCAGCGAGATCCGCTGGCAGAAGGCAGGTCAGTGCCCACGCTGCGCTTACGAGTAAGCTACTCTCAGCTTCGCTGCCTCTTCTCCACTCACCATTGTGGGTGCTTCCGCCGACGGCCGACGACTGTTCTATTGATAATCTCACGTTTGTAATAGGATCGTTGATACTTAATGCTCGATGACCAGCTGTGTAAAGTAAGTTCCATCCATTACTCCGTCCAAATGTAGAGCTATAAAGTATTTTGTTATTTCGTCGGTAGGATCATTCTCTTGTGTGGAATACGATGCTACCTGTAGCCTCACATCCTATTTTTGAGGAGAAGAAATACGTGGTGAGTCAAAAGGACTTTACAGCTTTAGAATGATATACGAGGGATGTTTGAAAAGTTCGTGCAAAAATATAAACTACTTACGTGTTTGGGGTAAACCGTTTTTATTTTTCGACATAGTCTCCTTTTAGACTTACATACTTCGTCCAAAACAGTTCTAATTTGCTGATCCCTTCCAAATAATTGGAATTGTCCAAGTCTGCAAAAAAGCTATTAGCTGCTGCAATCAACTCCTCGTTTGCTAAAAATCTTTATTCCACCAGCCATTTCTTCAAATTGGGGAACAAACAGTAGTCTGAGGGAGCCAAGTCTGCAGAACAGAGGAATTAGGAAACGAGTTGGAAACCTATTTCCATTAATTTTGCGACCACAACTGCTGAGGTGTGTGCTGGTGCATTGTCGTGATGGAAAAGGACATTTTCGCAGTGAACACACGGTGTGTCGTCGGGTGATCACTCTGTTTTGAAAATAATTGAAAAGCCACGATCGCTTCAATCCTTTAGCACTCTGAAGGTGCCGTCATCAGATCTGAAACGTGGATTAACATTTATAAAACCATATGGACATCATGACATATGAGGTAGACCATTTTAGAAAAAGGCCTTTTTTGCGGTCCAATCGCCGGCGTTTTTCTTGCTGCTCAGTTTTCAAACGGTCCAATAACGATGAGTAATATGCACCTGTAGTAGTTGTACCCTTTTCCAGATAATAGATGAGGATTATCCCTTGCGAATGCCAAAAGACAGTCGCCATAACCTTTCAAGCCTACGGAGTGGTCTTCGCCTTTTTTGGTGCAGATTCTCCCTTGGTAACCCATTGTTTAGAATGTTGTTTGGTCTCAGGAGCATAGTGATGTATCCATGTTTCATCCCCAGTGACGAAACGATGCTTAGAGTCCTGCGGATTCTTCCTGAACAACTGCAAACCATCCTTGCAACACTTCACACGAATCCGTTTTTGGTCAAGCGTGAGCAATCGCGGAACCCTTCTTGCACATAGCTTTCTCATGTCCAAATGTTTATGTAAAATATTATGTACCCGTTCATTCGAGATACCCACAGCACTAGCAATCTCATGCACCTCAACTCTTCTGTCATCCATCACCATATCATGGATTTTATCAATGATTTCTGGAGTCGTAACCTCCACTGGGCTTCCAGAACGTTCAGCATCACTTGTGCCCATATGGCCACTACAAAAATTTTTAAACCACTTATAAACTGTTCTAATCGAAGGTGCAGAGTCACTGTAGTGTTTATCAAGCTTCTCTTTAGTCTCCTGAGACGTTTTGCCTTTCTTAAAGTAATGTTTAATCACCCCACTAAATTCTTTTTCGTCCATTTTCTGATAATCGCTCGACTTCCTTGATTCACACGAATGCCAAACACAAAGAGATAGACCAATATGGCTGAAACTTGGTGTGCGTTCTTTCAAAAGATGGTACTAACTAAACATGACCTCGATACGCGCCAGTGGTGCCATCTCTCGGACTTCGCACGGTCTTTTCAAACGCCATTCATATGAATTTATTGAGATACCTTACAAACTTACGAAATCGGTAGATTTGTCATTTCGTAGCACACAACCTCAAGTTTGATTCACGAGTGGGTCAGTACACTATTCCATCACCAGGAGCACCAGCGTCGTGCAAAATGAAAATGGCTACTTTCACTGTTGCTCGCTATGTGCTTTGGTTTCATGAAACTAACTCTGCAACAACTAACTGTAAAATGTAAACTTTCACCGTGGTCGAATGGATTTCACCTTAAAACCTGACGTTTCGTCCCTATCTGCGGAGGACATTTTTAAGGGGGATCGTAGCTTTATCGAATGTCCGATTCACACCCCGGCTCGCTACTGGTTACAGCAAAATTCCGCTTCCGAGAGCTTCCGCGCAGTGGCGTGACGTCACATGTTTCGAATACGCGACCGCAGTCGGCCGTTGTCGACTGTCGTCGCCTGCTGTTGCGATCATCCCACGATGGAAGAGCGGTACACATCTGCTTCAGCGCCGGAATCCAGATTTCATTGTTTCACGCCCTCCTCCTTCCTAATGAAATTCTGGGGCTCTTTCGCAACATCTGTAGAATCCCTGTATAGACTTTCGAGGTATCCGCTTGTGGCTGCCAGTAGAGTCCTACTGAAATGAATGTGGTGGTATCCTGGCTGTGCAGCATGTTCCGCAACAGCTGATCTGTCGGTCTCCCCTCTTTTGTAATTGCCCTTGTGCTCGTCGAGTCGTTTCTCTTTTTGTAGTACCCATTCACACACCTAGACACAACTTCACACAACTACACGGAATCATATAAATTACGGCTTTTTCCAGCGGTTGGCGAGAATCCTTGGCCGACTGTAGGTGATGTATCTTCCGTGTGGGCGCGTAGATTATCGCGATGTTCCGGTTTTTCAAGATTTTTACTATCCGGTCAGGTACATCCTTAATCAACGGCAGGAGAATAGATTTTACCGGCACTTGAGCGTCACTATGATTTCTATGCGGTGATCTTAAAGCTCTTTTCAGCCCAGCGAACGAATAACCATTCTTGAGCAATGCATTGGTGAGATGTTTTAATTCTACATCAAGCAGCTCTGATTCGCAGATTTTCCTTGTTCTATCCGCCAACGTTTTTATGATGCCTCGCTTTTGTTGTGGGTGGTGGTTCGAATCGTGGTGTAGGTAACGGTCTTTGTGCGTGGGTTTTCGGTAAACCGTGTGGTCCAAGCTACCATCTTCTTTCTTGAAAAGTAGCACATCAGGACAATGTAACCTTCCGCCTGCTTCCTCCTCCTTGGTAAACTGAATCTTCATACTTACCCCGTTCAGATGTTTGCGAAAACGATCCAGGTCCTCCCCGCAATGCCGCCACAAAACAAATGTACCAGCCACATAATGGAACCAAATATTCGGTTTCTTCTTCGCAATTTCCAATGCCTCCTCCTCGAATTTTTCCATAAAGAAGTTAGCTTTAACCGGACTTAAGCGGTTCCGCATAGCCACATCATCTGTCTGTTCATAGAACTCTTCGTTCCATTTGACATACGTGCTTGTGAGCAATATTTAAACAGTTCTGCAACATCGGGAGGAAAAATCCGATTCAGCTGTTGCAACACTTCATTGAGTAGAACCATAGGGAATAGCAACATCACGTCAAACTAACTAATATGTCCCAGGGCAGTACCATTATGCTGTTTAATTTGCTGATAAAATGTGCCGGATTCTTGATATACGAATCAAATTGCCCCACATGTGATCGTAATAATATTGTCAAGAACTTGGCAATCGAATAGGTGGGAGAACCAATTGCACTCACTATAGGCATTAGAGGAACATGTTCTTTGTGCAGCTTCGGCAATCCATAAAGTCGTCGTGCTAGCGCAACAGAATTGAACAGACTTTTCTGAACGCTCTGTTCGACAGAGGATTTCTATATCAATCGCGTAACAGTTCTAAGAACTTTGTTAATGGGGTCATTACTTAGTTTCCTCTATATTTTCGGAACTAATAAGTCGTGAATTGTACTATAATAGTAGGTCGCATTCAAAATAACTATTCCATTTCTCTTGTCAGCGGGGAGAATGATAACACTATTATCCTCATTCAGGCGTTTTATGGCGTTCCTCTCATCCACAGTTAAATTAATTTTTGGAGGCTTTGCTCGGGACAATACTGTTACAGCCTCTAAACGGATTTCTGCAGCCGTAACCTTGTCCACAAGTTAAATGCTGCTTCTACACTGGCTATTATTTCTTCTGTGGGCACAACTCGCGGGGTAATGGCAAAATTTCCGCCCTTGACATGCACGGATCTCTAATCGTCTGATGACGAACGTCCGGATAAATTGATAACGGTATGGGAAGCGTCTAAATATTCGAGCCTCTTATTAGGTTGCAAATTACCAAAGTTCTTCTTCTGCCTGTTAGACGTTGTCAATATACGCTTCCTAATAATAATGTGCAAATTTGTCAGTTCTATCCCAATCACCACTACACAGTTTATTGCTGATAGTAATATGGAGAGACATTAACTTACAGTATGTGCTTGCCAGGTCTCGGCGGGTCTGGGGAATCCACTCTTTAAGTAAGCCTCTTCCGTTTGTTTGAAAATTCGCTGCGCCTTTGCCGAACTGCATAGTCGCTTAATCCTCAAAAACTTCGTAGCAACGCTGGTCGCTCTGCCACGAGACAGAAATGTGAGGGATCATAAAAGCTGCGCTCTCTTCTTCTGGAGACCTTTCATGCGTCGCACATTTCTTGACATTTCCTCCCAGTAGAGGCGGAAATGTCATAACTAATAAAATGCTCCGGGCTGTTATGCCGTGGTCGAATAGGGACGAAACGTCGGGTTTTACGTTGAAATCAATTCTGGCACGGCATAGTAGACCAGAACATTTTATTAATTATGAAACAACAGTTTGGCGTTAATTCCGCGCCGAATACTCTAAAAAGAGTCTCCGATCAGGCTTACAATTTACTCTTGACGCGAGAACTTAGTTGAGACGGGTTGTTCACTGCGACATGATAAATCACCATGTGGCCCATGTATTGATGGTCACCTCGCTTCCCAGACTTGACGCTACTGGATTTCTTTCTCGGTGATTTGATTGAAGATAGTTTGTATGTTTCTCCCCTGCTAAGCAATTTAGCCGACCTGAAAAATCGAATCTACGCAGGCGTTGCACAAGTTACGCCCGATTTACTGCAACGAGTGTGGGAAGAAATGGGTTACCGTGGTGGGTTTGTTGCATCACAAAAGGTAGTCACATCAAACCAAAATTACACTTGACACTTTTATGAGAAACTAGAGGTTGTTTGCCTCTAAATGGCACATCTACAGATTCTGTAAGTTATCTCAATGAATCTCTATATCACTCCAAAGCTGTAAAGTCCTTTTTGACTCACCCTGTATTAACTGATGAAAGTACTGTGTTATTGAGGCAGCTTCCAACGATTATTCGATGAAATAAAGTTTCTGAACTTCAAAGCAACTATATTCAGTAATATTTGCAAATACTGAACTATTAAAAAGTTACTACAGCCAACAGCAGTATTACAGAAACATATTGGCTCTATTTACAAAAGCTCTTCCTCCAAGACAGTTCATTTCACATGACATTCCCGTCAAGACTGGGCATGACGAAGGGTAACACTCATCTTACGAGATTTCCTACAAACGTGACGACATTCTAACGTCACACGCAGTATCGGCAAACGATGTGGCAGGAGCAAGTTACTAACGCATTAACGATACAAATCTTCAATATATGCAATAATAACGAGACATTAGACAATGACTAAGATCTAGCGTAGGATAATGTCTTAGTTTACATATTTCAAGGCCTTAGCTTCGAATCCCGCTATATCCTTAATATTTATTTAGCTTCGCGTTGTTAAATATTCTGGGATTCACTTACGAAGCTAATACAAGTATTTTCTTTAATATTCGACGTTATTTAACTTTTCCAAGTGATTAGTGACAGAAGGATGAAATGATACTTGGCTGTTTATTTCTGTGTATGTGGCGATTTCCGAGCGCATAGTTTCGCATGAACCTAAGAGGACAGCTTTAATTCCTGCGAGTGGAACCAAAGTTAATCATTATTAGGAAGTTCTCGTAATTTGTCTGTCTGCAGAAACAAAATGGCAGACATTGCTCCCACGCCGGCAGCAGCAGTTTGGCACGTAAATTTAGTAAGAGCCAATCAGAATGCTCCATTCGTTCGCAAGACATCCTCTACGCAGGTCAGATTAGTTTCTTCTAACAATTAACGTTTACCAACGATGGACTGTTCTGCATTTAAACTTGTTATCAAGTACTTCTAAAATGATGTGACGTCCATATTACGTCGTTAGTGAACTGTTTTATATCTGTCAATGTCTTGATTAGACGGTAAATGACGTAAATACGGGGTAGGTGAGAAGTCGTTCCCTATTTTTAAATGTCAAATCAATTTTTTATTATTGAATATGCAAGTTGTAGTCGTTTCTAAGTACCTGCCAATATGTGTCCTATACTATAACCCCACATATGTTCTTGTGTTGTCGACAGTAGTAGGGCAACGTATGTATAGCCCCACGTTGCACTGTTGCCAAATTTATTCAAGATGACAGATCCAAGATGGCAGCCATAGATGTGGCAACATCGCAGTGACATCATGGCATGAAGTTGAAATTTTGGCAGGAAAATAGGTTAATTGGGCTACCTCCACTAACCTAACCCCCTACTCACCCCCGCCCTTTGACCCCTTCCCCAACCCTCCCCTTCCATATCTGGAAAGTGGCTGGAAGTGGACTCAGTCACTGCTGAGCTCTTGGATAGTATGGACATAAGTCTTTATTTTGTATGCATTTCTCCCCTCCTATCCACTCCCCCATCAGGAAATTGACAGCAAAAGGACCCAGTCTGTGCTGGGCTGCCAGATAGGGCAGATGTAAGTATGCATTGTTTACTTAAGAAATTTGAGTTGTCACTGGCAGTAACTTGATCCAGAGTGTTCAACATGAGGTCCGGAATCCAACTGACCTAGTTAATAACACAACAGAGGGCGCTGTGGTGCCTCCCCCTCACCCCTCCCATGACATAATCCTAGATGGCGGTCTGGGAAAAAAGGCTGGCAAAGGACTCGATCTGTGTCTAGCTACTGAAATTGGGAGGACAGGCGTAATTGTGTACTGTGCTCAATGTGTACTGGAGAAGGAGTAGTGTTTTAGCATCTGAGGACTGTGCTGATAGCAATGCTTTTTGGTGAAGATGAAAATGCTTCATTAAATAATAAATATGGGTCTCAGTTAGACTTTGTAACTCATAATAATAAATGATTTTGCTGTAAAATTATGTCATTCGATAAAAGTCCAATCAGTCAGTTTTACAAAGCACAAGAGGCAAGACGTTCATGACAGAGTCTTCACGCCCCACTTTAAGACAGACAATGCACTGGCTCACGGCATCGCCAGGGAGCATGCCGGCTTAGGCACAGTCACGCGTTAGCTGCTAAACATTTCTTGCCACGTTGGAAATACCTGCAGCCTTATTCCTTCCCATCCACTTTGCCACTGAACACGAACTGCTTTAGGAGTTATTACGAGGATAATCCCAAAAGTTAGGTCTATTTTTTTATAAGTACATAGACCTGTTTATTTACACAATGGCTTACATCAGTTTACAGCTTGAACATTTAGCTGTTTTTCGACATAATCACCATTTCTGCCGATGCATTTTTGTAGACGCTGTGGCAGTTTTTGTATGCTCATGTCATACTAGCTCGCTGCCATGCTGCGGAGAAGGACGCCTCCAGTGGCGTGTTGTTGCTTGGTCTCAAGTGTAAAGTGGTATGCCCAGGTTTCGTTCAAAAAATGTTCAAATGTATGTGAAATCTTATGGGACTTAACTGCTAAGGTTATTTGTCCCTAAGCTTACACACTACTTAACCTAAATTATCCTAAGGACAAACACACACACCCATCCCCGAGGGAGGACTCGAACCTCCGCTGGGACCACGTTTCGTCACCCGTGACAATTGAGTCCAGAAAGTTGTCCTGTTCGGCCGCAAGGCGGTGAAGAAATGCGCGGGAAGCATCAACTCGCTGCCGCACGTGGCCCTCAGTCAGCATGCGTGGCACCTATCTTGCACACCTTCCGGTAGTTCAATGTTTCCGTTAAAATTCTGTGAGTGGTGCTTCGGGAAACCTCAGGAACCAACGTGCAGAGATCACCCAGGGTGATCCGCCGATCTTCACGCATGCTTTGCTCAACCTTCAACACTGTCTCCTCAGAAATTGACGGTCTTCCGGTCCGACCAGCTGCAAACCCTCTACACCACTTACAAACATTTCTGACATCCATGCACGACTCACCATACACTTCCGTCAATTGGCGGTGGATATCAATCGTCGCAGTGCCCTTTGCATTCAAAAACCGAATAACTGCGCGCAATTCGCACTTGGCGGTAACATCCAACGGGAGCTCCATTCTCAACGGCTGCCAAGCCAAGACTGAGTGCCTGAGCGCGGCGTGCGCATGTTTACACACAGCGCGTGAAGCACTCTTCATAACAGTATGACCAACTGCCATACAGACAGAGTTCTGTACTTATAAAGAAATACGAGACCTTACTTTTGGGATTACCCTCGTACATCTGGTGCTGCAGAATACTGTCACATACACAACTTGAAGATATCACAGGAACTAAATGTACCACTGCCCAAGGAAAGACAGTGAGAGAGACAAAGCTTCGCAAGTAACTCGAGAATATTTAAACAATTATACGTTTTATTCCGAAGAATACCGCCACCTCCACACTTGAACACAGTCTCTAAAAGAAAAATATCGCGACATAGTTGTGAAACCGTCCCAAAGACACACTGCGCACTTTGTGTGGACCAACCTTGTCTTGGAGCGTGAGGAGAAGATCGGTGCGTTTCGTCACAGGGTTATTTGCTAACCGTGATAGCGTTACGAAGATGTTTAATAAACTCAAGTGGCAGACTCTGCAAGAGAGGCGCTCTGCATCGCGGTGTAGCTTGCTCGCCAGGTTTCGAGAGGGTGCGTTTTTGGATGAGGTATCGAATATATTGCTTCCCCCTACTTATACCTCCCGAGGAGATCACGAATGTAAAATTAGAGAGATTAGAGCGCGCACGGAGGCTTTCAGACAGTCGTTCTTCCTGCGAACCATACGCGACTGGAACAGGAAAGGGAGGTAATGACAGTGGCACGTAAAGTGCCCTCCGCCACACACCGTTGGGTGGCTTGTGGAGTATAAATGTAGATGTAGATGTAGAGGTGCTTCAGGAGTTACTAAATCCGACCGCTACACTCTAGCATGGAACTAAATAGATGGCTGCACGCTAGTGAGACCTCCCTGAGACACTTCACACGCTTTTGTGGGAAACAGATCTCGAAACCAATATCAGCTGCAATATCGGATTTTACACGACAAAACGACGATATCGGGAAGCCGAAACAAATATCTCTGTAACTCTAAAAACAGGAAGCTCACTGCTTTCCGAGTTTTAGCTGCTTGTTTGAAGGCACTCCCACTGACAGAGAGAAAAATTTCTGAGTCCTTCAGTTGCTATGGTGCTCATCACTTTTCTGAAACGGTTAATGGGCTTAGTTCTTATTTGTTTGTGATGCAGTCAGGGAGGTTATTATCTTCAATTCTCGAAGCATACACTGGTGTCTAAGAACAGACAGGAAAATCAGAACAATTACACAAACAGAATTCGGATCACTGCCCTACAGGCTAGAAAAAAGCTGGAATTTTCGGTGAGCTTTCGGTGTCCTACAGCTCATGGTCTGGAGATGCTCTAAAGCCGCAATGGTGGATGAGGGACAGCACTCCACCAGAGATGGGTGTTCTGCTTGGATGTGTCTCTGATCACTCAAACAAAGAGGACATCACGTTACTCTTATATGTCACAGAAATTTCCGTACATACCTTTCCCCTGCCTTGTTTGAAACAATCTGTAAAAGCTTCTATAACCCTCATAAAGGATACCTTGTGAATGAATGGAGCAATCTGATTGGGTCTCACTGAATTTATTTGCCAAACTGCTGCTTCCGGCGTGGGAGCACTGCCCGCCATTTTGTTTCGCAGAAAGACAAATTACGAGACTTTCAGCGGCAAAACTATTTTGTACAGATCGAAAACAACATACAACAGCCATATTGCACTGACAGCTAAACCCAGAAAAAGTGGTATACAGATCATGAATACAGGAAGACACTTCCTCAATTACACTGCTCTGCTATCGTCGAGGAAGGCTAGAAATTTTCAGAATGAAACAGGTCTCCAACTGGGCTGTCGATGTAGTAAACACAATTAGTATCCTGCGCCATACAAAATCATCACTTCTGCATCCTGCATATAGCTGTCGACCATCAGACACTCCTACATATATTGCAAAAACAGACAGATCCAAAAAAAAGGGCACATACACCACATATAGTCCTTGCACCACTAGATATTTCCCACGAGGTCGATCAGTCATCCACTGCAGCCAACACTCACTAGTCAACTGTCCCACTTCCCCATCCCCCGGAACATGCATCCCTGATATGTTATCAGAGCGTCCTCCACGGACAGTGGTCACTCTCCAAACCATCGCAGAAAGTCTGCGCTGGTTACCCACGGCACAAAGATGTTACTGTTTCTGGCCCGACCTGCTTGCTTGCTCATTTCCTGACTCAGGGATTGCAAGATGTTTTTTCACATGGCTTGCCAGAATATCATATCATTTACGTGATAGGTCTAGATATCAAGCACAACGCAGAATGCTACCAATCGCTTGCACAGTATAATTACAAGGATAAAAACTGGAGATTATTTCCCTAGAAAGACGAAGCTTTAGTGAGATGCAGCAACGTGGAGCATACTGTAAACCACTGAGTAACTAAAAACTCCTCTCATCTGCAAAGATCTTTACGGGAAAACACGAAAAAATAAAGGAAAATGATAGTTCCACTCGCGAATACTGCAGTCAGTGATGTAACAGGTTCCAAATCGTACTTCTGCTTTGCGTTTCTCATGCTAGAGAAGCATCAAACTTGTCTTCAACCCGTTTTTCACCATCTAGATGCACGCAACACACACCACAATCGATGTTCTCTCAATCAAATAAAGATGGGAAATGTGCAGAAGCAGCCAATCGGCAATTTACATGAGAGGGAACAATGGTCAAATGCAAACACACGTCCATATTGAATGTTCTCAAATTTCCACAGAGGACGCACTAGATCACGAAGGCTGCAACGCATACTGAGTATTAGTTCAATATTCAGCCATCTGGAGTGCGACGTGGTTAGGTCAGCTACATTCCTGTACCCCATCTGGACTCTCCATTCATATGGCTCTCACCATAAGCCAGAAACGTCAATCGTTTCCGCCACAGGCCACCACCACCACATACTCCCCGCACACCAGATAGAATCGTTCTAGGAAACCGGCCCCATACATTTTATCACTCTACTTACAATTAAATATTACGAGTGCAACCTTAATGAGACGACATTCGATAATGAGCAAAGTATTGGAAATACCTCCTCCAACGGACTGTGGCTCTGGAAATAGTAATATCTGTACCATTCTTAGGACTGGACATAATTTTCTAAGTAAACACGCCTTTCTTTCCCCTTACGGGTATTGCAGTTATCCACGTCAAATCCGTAACTTCCTTGCGATAGAACATAGTGTTTTTATTTGCACATGTCGGAACACACACATTGTTTAGAAAGCTGCTGCTCACAGAGAAT
Organism: Schistocerca serialis cubense; assembly: GCF_023864345.2. Taxonomy (NCBI): domain Eukaryota; kingdom Metazoa; phylum Arthropoda; class Insecta; order Orthoptera; family Acrididae; genus Schistocerca; species Schistocerca serialis. Next base: position 186,321 of record NW_026048486.1, read on the forward strand.
CTATCATGCATCCTCTACTACAGCTAAGTGTAATACTTCACCAACAACTGAATACTGGCGATACGAAACAAAGCTGAGCGAAAATCCGTAATAGATGGACATGACTCATTTGTTTTTCTTTGGAGTGGTACCAGTGTCTCTAGGGAAGAGACACGCAATCGTGTTATAAGTAACCAGATATTTAAATTAAAAAAAAAACACGATTTCAATGGCTATGTTACTGTCACAAGCGGTCTTGGTTCCACAGGTGCACACAAGTATCGATAAAAGTTTCCACGTAAAAAATTAAACAAACTTCATAAATCAAGATATAACATTTCTTCCGAATCATGTGGTTTTCCACACAAATACGACGACATTGAATATAGACGGTGATCATTGGGTGTGCATTAACACACCGAACGTGCAGTTGTACGTTGCCAGTGGTGCAGTGGTGTAAGGTAGTTATAATATCATCGAATTCAGAAAGTGATTCAGCCGAGTTACGTGTTATGAAGCCAGTATTTGCAACTCCCTCATGCCGCCGGTAGATACTTATCAAGTATGTGTAATGCATTCTGTCGTGATGCCATGTAACAACTCCCTCACGCCGCCAGTAGATACTTCTCAAGTATTTGTAATGCATTCTGTCTTGATGCCATGTAACAAGTTGTGCGATATATCCACTGGTTTATAGGCGATGGTTGATTGAGAATAATCACATACAGTAGATGGTGTGCTATATGACAAATCACTTAAAAAATGCAACCCTAGATTAAGGTCGTAAGGAATGTACCCTGGCTTTTCAGATCTGTAGTGTTACGCTTTCTGATAGAAATGTTGTCTCCGATTTGGAATCAAGTCTTACCATTCACCCACATATGTATGTTGGGTTCTATGGTGATGTCCTTTTAATTATTACAGTCACAAGTGAATCACATTTGTGGCACTCTCACATCTCGAAACGAGTCATCTTTTTTCGAACCTTTCTGCTACAATAAAACTCCAATGTGGTTTTAGATAGGCCCTATGCATCTTGTAACTGTTCTTCACTCTCTGCCCCGCCCTCCTTTCAGCTTACTGCATGTGATGATCCCTATTTGAGTCAGAACTGAACACAAGTCGGGTGCGCTATATCTGCCACCTTGTGCACTTGTGGAGAACCATGTGGAGCTGAGTTAATGCGACAGGACTGTCTTTTTTGACCACTTAATGAAAATGGGGACATTTTGTCGTAGCTGCGCCAATGATGTACGAGGGCAGTTCAATAAGTAATGCAACACATTTTTTTTCTCGGCCAATTTTGGTTGAAAAAACCGGAAATTTCTTGTGGAATATTTTCAAACATTCCCGCTTCGTCTCGTATAGTTTCATTGACTTCCGACAGGTGGCAGCGCTGTACGGAGCTGTTAAAATGGCGTCTGTAACGGATGTGCGTTGCAAACAACGGGCAGTGATCGAGTTTCTTTTGGCGGAAAACCAGGGCATCTCAGATATTAATAGGCGCTTGCAGAATGTCTACGGTGATCTGGCAGTGGACAAAAGCACGGTGAGTCGTTGGGCAAAGCGTGTGTCATCATCGCCGCAAGGTCAAGCAAGACTGTCTGATCTCCCGCGTGCGGGCCGGCCGTGCACAGCTGTGACTCCTGCAATGGCGGAGTGTGTGAACACACTCATTCGAGATGATCGACGGATCACCATCAAACAACTCAGTGCTCAACTTGACATCTCTGTTGGTAGTGCTGTCACAATTGTTCACCAGTTGGGATATTCAAAGGTTTGTTCCTGCTGGGTCCCTCGTTGTCTAACCGAACACCATAAAGAGCAAAGGAGAACCATCTGTGCGGAATTGCTTGCTCGTCATGTGGCTGAGGGTGACAATTTCTTGTCAAAGATTGTTACAGGCGATGAAACATGGGTTCATCACTTCGAACCTGAAACAAAACGGCAATCAATGGAGTGGCGCCACACCCACTCCCCTACCAAGAAAAAGTTTAAAGCCATACCCTCAGCCGGTAAAGTCATGGTTACAGTCTTCTGGGACGCTAAAGGGGTTATTCTGTTCGATGTCCTTCCCCATGGTCAAACGATCAACTCTGAAGTGTATTGTGCTACTCTTCAGAAATTGAAGAAACGACTTCAGCGTGTTCGTAAGCACAAAAATCTGAACGAACTTCTCCTTCTTCATGACAACGCAAGACCTCACACAAGTCTTTGTACCCGAGAGGAGCTCACAAAACTTCAGTGGACTGTTTTTCCTCATGCACCCTACAGCCCCGATCTCGCACCGTCGGATTTCCATATGTTTGGCCCAATGAAGGACGCAATCCGTAGGAGGCACTACGCGGATCATGAAGAAGTTATTGATGCAATACGACGTTGGCTCCGACATCGACCAGTGGAATGGTACCGTGCAGGCATACAGGCCCTCATTTCAAGGTGGCGTAAGGCCGTAGCATTGAATGGAGATTACGTTGAAAAAAAGTGTTGTGTAGCTAAAAGATAGGGGAATAACCTGGTGTATTTCAATGCTGAATAAAACAACCCCTGTTTCAGAAAAAAAATGTGTTGCATTACTTATTGAACTGCCCTCGTATGATGTACCGGGTGATCAAAGAGTCAGTATAAATTTGAAAACTGAATAAATCATGGAATAATGTAGATAGAGAGGTACAAATTGACACACATGCTTGGAATGACATGGGGTTTTATTAGAACCAAAAAATACAAGCATTCAAAAAATGTCTGACAGATGGTGCTTCAATGATAAGAATAGCAATAATTAGCATAATAAAGTAAGACAAAGCAAAGATGATGTCCTTTACAGGAAATGCTCAATATGTCCACCATCATTCCTCAACAATAGCTGTAGTCGAGGAATAATGTTATGGTGAGGCATTGGCGTCGGATGTTGTCTTTCAGCATCCCTAGAGATGTCGGTCGATCACGATACACTTGCGACTTCAGGTACCCCAAAGCCAATAATCGCAAGGAATTAGGTCTGGGGACCTGGGAGGCCAAGCATGACGAAATTGGCGGCTGGGCACACGATCATCACCAAACGACGCGCGCAAAAGATCTTTCACGCGTCTAGCAATAAGGGGTGGAGCGCCATCCTACATAAATATCGTAAGTTCCAGTTCCTGGAGGTGTTCCTCAGCCAGGCTGGGGATGATGCGATTCTGTAACATATCGGCGTACCTCTCAACCGTCACGGTAGCAGTTTTGCTGTCCAGCGCCATCTGTCGGACATTTTGTGAACATTGTTTTTTTTTGTTCTAATAAAACCCCATGTCATTCCAAACATGTGTGTCAATTTTTACCCCTCTGTCTACATTATTCCGTGGTTTATTAAGTTTTCAAATTTATACTGACTTTTTGATCACCTGGTGTAAGGCCAGCGCCAAAACTAAGCACTCTCTGCAACACAGAGTAGTATAAAAGACAATAAGGGAACTGAACCAAGGACAGGGATTCTGCTACTGCATTGCTGTGTGTCTTCAAACTACTTACAGGTACTACAGTTTAAAGGAGATCTGCGTCCCTCAGGGCGCAGTCACGTCTGTCACCCAAACATTCTCTCTGTCATCATTATTTGGTATCATCCGACAGAGGAAAACAATGAACTACAAAAATAAGTCTCCCCTAACGTCATCCAGAAGAGAACTCAGCAAAATTTTACCGCGTTTTTCGCAGAAACTTGGAATAAAATGGTTCAAATGGCTCTGAGCACTATGGGACTTAACATCTGAGGTCATCAGTCCCCTAGAACTTCGAACTACTTAAACCTAACTAACCTAAGGACATCACACACATCCATGCCCGAGGCAGGATTCGAACCTGCGAGCGTAGCGGTCGCGCGGTTCCAGACTGAAGCGCCTAGAACCGCTCGGTCACACCAACCGGCTAAACTTGGAATAGAGATCAACACAAAAATCATTTCCGCCCTTTGTATTGCTCATGAAAACCACAGACAGCATATCTCATCACCATACAGTGAGACTTTTAGAGGTGGTGGTCAAGATTTCTGTACGCACTGGTACCTCCAATACCCAGTAGCACCTCTTCCTGCATGGATGCATGCCTGTATTCATTATGGCATACTATCCACAAGTTCATCAAGGCACTGTTGGTCCAGATTGTCCCACTCGTCAACGGCGATAAGACGTAGATCCCTCAGAGTAGTTGGTGGGTCAGGTTGTAGATAAACAGCCCTTGTCAATCCATCCCAAGCATGTCCGATAGGGTTGATATCTGGAGAACATGCTGGCCACTCTAGTCGAGCGATGTCGTTATCCTGAAGGAAGTCATTCACAAGATGTTCACGATGGGGCGGCGTATTGTCATCCATGAAGACGAATGCCTCACCAATATGCTGACGATATGGTTGCACTGTCGGTCGGAGGATGGCATTCACATAGCATACAGCCATTAAGGCGCCTTCCATGACCACCAGCGGCGTACGTCGGCCCCACATAATGCCACCCCAAAACAGCAGGGAACCTCTACATAGCTGTACTTGCTGGACAGTGCGTCTAAGGCGTTCAGCCTGACCTGGTTGCCTCCAAACATGTCTCCGACTATTGTCTGATTGAAGGCATATGTGACACTGTGACACTGTGAAGAGAATGTGATGCCAATCTTGAGCGGTCCATTCAGCATATCGTTGGGCCCATCTGTACCGCGCTGCGTGGTGTCGTGGTTGCAAAGATGGACCTCAGCATGAACGTCGGGAGTGGATTTGCGCATAATGTAGCGTATTGCGCACAGTTTGAGTCGTACCACGACGTCCTGTCACTGCACAAAAAGCATTAATCAACATGGTGGCGTTGCTGTCATAGTTCCTCCAAGCCATAATCCGTAGGTAGCGGTCATCCACTGCAGTAGTAGCCCTTGGGCAGTTCCTGTATATCTCCCCCATGTCCAAATAACATCGCTTTGGTTCACTCCAAGACGCCTCGACACTTTTGTTGAGAGCCCTTCCTGGCACAAAGTAACACTGCGGACGTGATCAAACTGTGGTATTGACCATCTAGGCATGGTTGAACTACAGACAACATGAGCCGTGTACCTCCTTCCTGGTTGTTTATATCTTTGTGCAGATTTAGTGACATCTCTGAACAGTCAAAGGGACTGTGTCTGTGTGATACAATATCCACAGTCAACATCTGTCCTCATCAGTTCTGGAAACCGGGTGATGCAAAACTATTTTTGATGTGTGTATATATATCTAAAACAAATACCATCTGCTCGCTGGCATCAAGCATATGCGCTGACCCCCAGTAAATATACAGGTATTGATCTGCTCAGGCGCCTGTACAGACCAGTGTAAAGTGTCATTGCCTGTACTGTAGGAGAAGGACCATATTCCACAGACTATATTATCAGTCGCAAGAGAGGGTCCATGTGTTGTTTGGTACATTCGTTTTTTCTGCTGTAACACATCCAAGCAGTGTATGACACATCTTTTTACACCACCATATACTTTGTTTTCTCTACCACGACTTCGGGGTCTGTGTCCAGTTCTAAACTGACATTAACACATTTCCATCCATTCGCTCTCACAGAAAACTAGCCATCGCACAGTGTAAATTATTCTGCTGCTGCTCCCACAAAAAACAAACTGGATGATTTTAAATAAAAGACAGTCACAACATGGAAACTGGAAGAGTTTGGGGCGTTATGGAGAGTTTTCAAATACCTGTGGTAAAGTGATTGACAGCCTCTACATCTAAACTATTCTTCGTAGTGACAGGGTAACTAATGGCGCAGTGTTCCCTCTCAATTTATTCCTCATATTGCAGTCATGTATGTGATCACTGTTTCGGTGCTAGCCATCACTGGAGGGGATTGCCCCCCCCCCCCCCACCACCACCACCAAAACTCTTTAGCCATCTCAGACAAGTTATATGAGTCACTAATAATGATATAATCAACAGCATACCAGTGAACAGATGGATTGAAATTGGCAACTGATCAGAGGTAGACTGCTACATTCCGCATCTCATGAGGAGCAGAGCGAGCTGAGTCAACAACTGCCCTTCCGCTCCTATTTTACTTAAAATGGTTTAAATGGCTCTGAGCGCTATGGGACTTAACATCTGAGGTCATCAGTCCCCTAGAACTTAGAACTACTTAAACCGAACTAACCTAAGGACATCACACACATCCATGGCGGAGGCAGGATTCGAACTTGTGACCGTAGTGGACGCGCAGTTCCAGACTGAAGCGCCTAGAAACGCTCTGCAACAGCGGCGGGCCCTATTTTACTCACGCCATCCATCGAAAAGCACAAGATTTTTCCAGATGCGTGCATGTCGAGGAGTTAAGCACTCCTTATTGGCGTATAGTACATACGAAAGTGTTGCATGATATAACAGACATTCAAAGAAAGGATGGTTTTTGCGCATGATGGAGCATGAGACGGATGGAGTCTGAAGAAATTTACGTAAATCTACTGTGCTATCAATTCTTTAGTATTGTTCTAGGGTCTGTGGTCAGTACCAAGAAGGTACTGGTAAGATAGAACATAAGCACATGCGCTCCTAAGGCTATACTGTTACATTGTCGCGGTTTCTGACCTATTAGTCATGTGTAAAGCAACACTATTTATACTCCAATGTAGGAAATATATGTCCAGCGCATGATACAGATTCTCCTTGCAAGTTTCTCTACGATAAACCAGTGTGACAAACAGTAAAATGAGAAAACTATTTCATTAAAGCACAGAGTCTTTTTGATACATACACAATACAGCTTTGCAGAGGTGTATAACACACACTGTTCACATATGATCACTGTTCAGAAATCATTCTATGCTTGCATTACTCCTATAAAATGATCGTTAGTAATGGATAATACCTTTTACAAGGAAACAGGCAAACACACAGCAGCAGTTCTTATCGCCACATAGCTGCGCCACCTAGCACGGCGTTTCGGCACATAGAGGCGGAGGGGAAACGAAGCGTGGGGAGACGAGAGCAATGTATGTGCGGCAGCAGAGAGCGGACAAACAAAGTCAACGTTGCCGAACCGCATTGCTGCGGACAAGTCAGGATCATTTGTCTACGGTACATTGTATTATATGTTAAAATATATGAGGGGAATAATAATTCAAAAAATGGTTCAAATGGCTCTGAGCACTATGGGACTTAACGTCTTAGGTCATCAGTCCCCTAGAACTTAGAACTACTTAAACCTAACTAACCTAAGGACATCACACACATCCATGCCCGAGGCAGGATTCGAACCTGCGACCGCAGCAGTCGCGCGGTTCCGGACTGCAGCGCCTAGAACCGCGTGGCCACCGCGGTCGGCGAATAATAATTGTTAATACCAATTTCGATCAGTGGTCATGAGAGAAATATTAATTCACGTCTTGACGACGTTGCGTCCACTGCTCCACAGATTTACTCTGAGTGAGATCGGGAGGCGAGAACAGATGACACAGCTTTGAGAAGACTTGAAGTAGAACTTTTGTCAAAACGACAATTGTCTAACGACAAGGTAATTGTAACTGCTTGCAATAATTACCATTTATTGCGATTTGAACTGCATTAAAAGTAAAAATTTAATACTCAACAAAATTAACTTCAAGCACAAACCGAAATAATTATATTTGCTTGACAACTCCTTCTGCTGAATAGTATTCTTAAAAATGTGTAACGTATATATGTATATATATATATATATATGTGTGTGTGTGTGTGTGTGTGTGTGTGTGTATTTGACTACAGTTATGTGTAATAATCACTGCACGTAAAAAAAGAATTAGTGGTAGAAAAGATTAATGTAAAAGACTATCGTAAAACTGGTCAGTAAGTTTCATATTTTTCGTTGTTAACAGACATTATGAGTGTAAACTAACACGTTCGTTATTACAGAGAGAGACCGCATTTCTAATCCACTGAACAAGCAAACAATTAACCATCATGTGCGAATAACTCCAGGGAATTTGACCGATTACATCGAAAACCACTGGTATCTCGACAAGTAACAGTTACTGTCATTTTACGGCCTTATCCAGTTCGTGCCATGAAAGTGACAGAAGTTTACAACATGGTGGGAGAAGCTTAACTTCTCCTTGGGCAATACACTGAATATCATGGTCTGCATAATGAAAAGCATTCAAAGTCCTAATCCAAAAGACTAGGAAGTTCTCATTATTATGCACGCAATTGATATGTTGAAAAAATACATTCTTAAAACCATAAGTCTTTTAAAACTAAGAAATATTATTACTTTGCTCCAAGGTCTACATCCTAGTAACATCGTCACTTCTATATGAGTCTATTTCCGAGAAATCTGATCGTATATTTACGATGATAGGTTCAAGGCTTATATCCATCACCATTTCACTGTCTAATTCTTCTTTCTGAAGCTTTTCAGCATGCCACACAGACTGTGCCCACGCTACAGGTGGGATGTTGTCTGTTATCTCATTGTGTATTGCCTCATGTACAAGCGATTCACCGTATGTCATCTTGAATGTTTTTTTTCTCCTACATAGCCTTAAAACACTTTGCCCAATTTAATTCCGTGGAGCTACAATGACAGTGACACATGGGTAAAGGCAAAACTGTGTGATCCCATTCACGTGCAAGGAAGTCAAGTTTGTTCATTCTGTCACGTGACTTGTATAAATTAACGAACTGCAGGAGATCGGTGTTGTGACTTGGCAAGACAGCCAAGTCACTATGCGAGGATGCCGAAAGGCACGCGTTAAGACTGGCGTGAGGTCTGGAACAGTTAAGGGAATTTATAGTAGCAAATAAAGTACGTAGATGATGTAATACTTAACTTCAATCCATAATTGGAGAACATCGCTCTTGTTGATACATTAATAACAATCTCAATATAAACTGGTAATGGCGCCTTGCTAGGTCGTAGCAAATGACGTAGCTGAAGGCTATGCTAACTATCGTCTCGGCAAATGAGAGCGTATTTGTCAGTGTACCATCGCTAGCAAAGTCGTCTGTACAACTGGGGCAAGTGCTAGGAAGTCTCTCTAGACTTGCCGTGTGGCGGCGCTCGGTCTGCAATCACTGACAGTGGCGACACGCGGGTCCGACGTATACTAACGGGCCGCGGCCGATTTAAAGGCTACCACCTAGCAAGTGTGGTGTCTTGCGGTGACACCACAATCGGCACGAGTCTGGTTTATACGGTGCTTAACATTTTTATTTTTAAGCCGGAGAAAAATATCCGCTTTTCTGGTGTTTATACTTGATGTTTTGTCTATAACAGTTGAATTATAACTGGCAATGACCGATTTCAAAACAAGGTATGACAGGAATTGTGAATCACGTCACGAAACTGACAGCGTTCATTGCCGAATGGTAACCACTGCTTTTTTTTTTTTTTTTTTACACCTAGATACAAGTTTATTCTCAGAAATAAAACCAAAAGAAGAGACACCATGCAGAATAATTATCCGAGAGCCTACCCCAATGAGAACTTTAAAACCGCCAGTACAATCACTCACTTTCCAGCAGATCTTCTTGGAATGATTCTAATTGACCCATGTTTCATCAAGGCAATACACCGTTCAACTACCTCCTTCTCTAGTATGCTGAACCTATGTCACTTCTGTGAACTAAGAACTCTCTTCTTAACAATTCTGGAAACAACGTCTTTTAAAATTTTTTATCTTGACGAAGTGCTTACCATTGAAGCCTTCATAACTGTAATACGTTGTTGTTATGTTGGGCATCCATCATTCACATGGAGCACTTTAAAACATCGTTGTTAAAACCATCAATTTGTGTTACAGGTTCCTTGCGATTTCGATGCTTTCCAGGCGACACGAAACCACCTGTCTCTATGGTTCCTACAGCTCTGATAATTTCGTTTACAATTCTCTTTACAGTTCTCTCGCCAACACCACATGGTTCTGGAGACTTTTCTTGTGTTTTCCAATGTCAACAGTAGGAGACCTGCTTTTAAATTCACGTTTGAAAAAGTAATAAACGTGGTAAATAATCCACCTCTCCTGCTTGTGAAGCACTTCACATTTATTGCCGTCGCCTGACTTTTCTTTTAATCTCACTTAAACATTTCCAATGTACACATTCACAGCTATACTGCTACAAGAGAAAAAAGGAAACAAAAACATTGATAGTTGAATGAATAATTCGGTTGTCGCGAAGTAGAGCAACAGTACAGCACATAGGAGCGAGATTCTCGATCTCTAGCTGTTAAGTCTCTGCTAGCCGCTCGAACAGAGAATGAATAGTATTGGCCGCCAGTGGATAGTGGAGGGGGATGCAAAGAACGGCTGAAAATTGGGCCGCGTTCTTGCATGACCCGGACTCTGTAAAAAGGACGTCTGTCTATCAGATGTATACATGAGGATTGCAGTACCTCACAGACACCTGTCGCTAACTTAGAATTGCTGTAGCTATGAAACTGAAGACTCTATTGTATGCCCAAGATGCGGCAGAAGAATGGAGTACGTCGCCCAAATATTCGATTGTGTAGAGGAAAGTGTCGAAACAGGATTGACATGTTTCATCATCATAACATATAAGATGTAAGTCCTCTAATGACTGAGTGGTTGGCTGTTAACGATCGCAAGTAGATAGTGGTCTAAGTCACACGCAGAACACTGAGCTGTATGTGAGTGGAAACCAGATTATGCCCCACAACTGGTGCACTCCAACAGAACAACGGAAAAAATGGTAAATGATCTACAGAAACATCTCTCTCCCTCTCTCTCTAGAATGCATCATCAGTCTACCATTAAATCATACCTCGTTTCAACTCCATCTCAACCGATTGCTCCATCCACTTTCTGTCAACCTTCAACGCAATTGCAAATACGTTTAGAGGCAGATGGTTCCCTTTAGTCCAGAAAAGTATCAAAGACAGCAGTCAACTCGTGTGTTATCTTAAAGGAAATACAGTAGAATATTGCCATAAAGCAACTGTTTGCTAACTGACACCACAAGCTTGTGATTTGCGGAGAGTACGGAGAACCACATTGTAAATACTGTTTGTTAGTGTTTAAAGCACCTAATCTGTCCTGCACAGGTTCAAATATGCGATCCATTCTGTAGCTGCATATTGCAGTCACCCCAGCTCGTAACACAACAGTATTTAGCGAAGGACACACAGCTTCCCGCAGGCAGCTAAAGAGCGTTTATTACGAGCGGGGGTGACTGCAATATACGAGGGTTGCCCAGAAAGTAATGCACTGCATTTTTTTCTCATCCAAAAACAATGCTACGAATGAGAAACGTAACGTATGTAGTATTTGAAGTGAGTACACCACGTTTCCGTCACTTCCAACAAATAGCGTAGCCGAAGGACAGTTTCAAAATGGTGTCAGGAGGTAATGTAAGTTGCAAGCAACATGCCGTCATTGAATTTCTCACTGCAGAGAAAGAAACTGTAGGGAGTATTCACAAAAGCTTGTGCAAAGTCTATGGAGCATGTGGTGTCGACAGAAGTATAGTTAATCGCGGGGTACGAAGGGTGAGGTCATCAGAAGGCGGTTCGGTGGAGCTCTACGATTTACAGCGGTCAGGGAGACCATCCACGGCTGTAACACCTGACACACCTGACCTCCGAGCGGTTCTAGGCCCTTAAGTCTGGAACTGCGCGACCACTACGGTCGCAGGTTCGAATCCTGCCTCGGGCATGGATGTGTGTGATGTCCTTAGGTTAGTTAGGTTTAAGTAGTTCTAAGTTCTAGGAGGCTGAAGACCTCAGATGTTAAGTCCCATAGTGCTCAGAGCCATTTGAACCATTTGAACATCTGACCTAGCCCCCTCAGACTTCCACTTGTTTGAGCCATTAAAGGATGCCATTCGTGGAAGACATTTTGAGGACGATGAGGAGGAGATTCGCACAGTGAAGTACTGGCTATGACACCAAGACAAGCGTTGGTACCGACAGGGCACACACCCTTGTTTAGCGCGGGAGGAAGGCCATAGGACGGGATGGAGATTACGTGGAAAAAACGGGTGTGTACATGAAACACCATTCTTTCGTGTGTGTAATTCTCATGATGTTCAACAAAGAATTGTTGCAGAAAAAAATGCGGTTCATTACTTTCTGATGAAACCTCACACAACTGCAGAATGGATCACGTGTTTGACCCTGTGCAGGACAGATTAGGTGTTTTAAACCCTAGCAAGTAGTATTTACAGTGTGGTTCTCTGTACTGTCCGCCAATTACAACCTTGTGCTGTCAGCTAACAAGCAGTTGCTATATGGCAACAGTCTACTGCATTTCTATTGAGGTAATAGCGATACACACTAGTTGATGCTTTTGTGTTCAAAAGAGAACCATCCGCCTCTAAACTTATTTGCATCTGCGTTGAAGGATGACAGAAAGTGGATGGAGTGATGGGTTGAGATGGATTTCTAATGAGATATGATTTAACCATAGACTGATGATGCAGTCTAGAAAGAGATGTTTTTGCAGCTCATTTAACTATTCTTTCCGTTGTTCTGTCGGGTGCATCAGTAGTGTGGCATAACCTGGGTTCCACTCGCATACAACTGTGTGTTCTGTGTGTGACTTAGAGCACTATCTACTTGCGATCGTTAACAGCAAATCTCTCAGTCACCAGACGACTTCCATCTCACGTGTGACGATGATGAAACATGTCTATCCTGTATCGACACTTTCCTCTAGACGAACGAAGATCTAAGCGACGTACCCCATTCTCCTGGCGCATCGTGGAGATGAAATCGAATCTCCAGTTTCATAACTACGCTCATTCTAAGCTATCGACAAGTGTTTGTGAGATAGTGCAATGCTCATGTATACATCTGCTAGACAGATGTCCTTTTTACAGAGTTAGTGGCGGCAAGACTGCTGCTGTGTGATTGCCTGTTTCCTTGTAAGAGGTACCATCCGTTACTAACGATCATTTTATAGGAGTGATGCAAGCATAGTACAATTTCTCTGTGTTTTAAGAAAGCTTTTTGTTCACTTTACAGTTTATCACAGTAGTTTATCATAGAGAAACTTGGAAGAAGAATATGTATCGTGCGCTGGAAATATATTTCCTACCTTGGAACATTAACAGCGTTGCATTCCAGATGGCTAATAGGTCCGAAACCGCAACGATCTAACATTGCAGTGTTGTTAAGTCCAGAACCATGTAGCCTTAGGAGTGCATGTGTTCACGTTCTCCGTTACCAATACCGTCGTGGTACTGACCACAGACACTAGAAAAATACTTTAGAATTTATAGCGCAATTCATTTACGTAAAATGCTTCAAACTCCGGCTGTCTGGTGCTCAATCATGCATAAAAACTACCAGTTTCTTCTTCTTAACCTTCTGTTACGTCATCACAACACTTTCATATCTAGTATACACCGATAAGGGATGCTAAACTCCTCGACATGCAAGCATCTGGAGAAATTTTGTGCTGCCGCCCGCGATTAGCCGAGCGGTCTTAGTACCTGTGAGTAGTTTGGAGACACGCAGCAGTGCAGTAGCAAAGTCCTTGTCCTTCTTTCAGTTCCCTCTGTCTTTTATACTACTTTTTGTTTCAGAGAAAGCTTCGTTTCGGCGCTGGCCTTATACATCATACACCATTGGCGCAGCTATGCCAAAATGTCAAAAAAGACGTTTCTGTCGCTTTAACTCAGCTGCACGTGTTTCACCATGGGGTGCAGGAGGTGGCAGATATAGCGCTCCCGATTTGTGTTCAGTTACGACTTAAATTAGAATGATCACATGCACTAAGCTGCAGGGAGGGCGGGGCAGAGACTGGGGAACACTTACGACAAGCATAGGGACTGTCTAAAACCAAGTTGGAGTTTATTGCAGCAGATAGGTTCGAAAAAAGATGACACTTCGAGATGTGAGAGTGCCACGATTATGATTCACTAGTGGCTGTAATCATTGAAAGACATCACCATAGTACCCAACACACGTATTTGGTTTGATGGAAAGACTTGATTCCAAATTGGAGACAGCATTTCTACCAGAAAGCGTAACTCTATAGACCTGAAAAGCCAGTGTACATTTCTTATGACCTCAATCTAGCATTGCTTTATAAAGTGATTTGTCGCATAGCACACCACTACTGTATGTGATCATTCATAACCATCCATCACCTATAAATTAGTGGATATATCGCACAACTTGTTACATGGCATCAGGACAGAATCCATTACAAATACTGAAGAAATATCTAGCGGCGGCGTGAGGGAGTTGCAAATACCGGCTTCATACCATGTTCCTTCGCCGAATCACATTGTAAATTCGGTGATTTTATTACGAGCTTACACTGCCGGCAACGTGCACTCGCACTTTTGGGTGTGTTTATACACACTCGGCTATCGTCATATTTTTGTGTGGAAAACCACTTCATTCGGAAGCAATATCATACCTCGATTTATAAAGCTTGTTTAGTTTTTAAGATGGATTTTGTTAGTGATACTTGTGTGCACATGTGGAACCAAGACTGTGACAGTGGCTCTGAGGATTATGGGACTTAACATCAGTGGTCATCAGTCCCCTAGAACTTAGAACTACTTAAACATAACTAACCTAAGGACATCACACACATCCATGCCCGAGGCAGGATTCGAACCTGCGACCGTAGCAGTCGCGCGGTTCCGGACACTGTGACAGTAACATAGCCATTGCATCAGGTGTTTTTTTAATAGCTGGTCAGTTATTAGATGATTGTCTTTCTTCCTAAGACACACTGGTACCACTCCCAAGAAAAACAAATGAGACATGTCAATCTATTACGGATTTTGGCACAGTTCTGTTTCGTATCTCCAGGATTCAGTTGTTGGTGAAGTAGGCCTATTATACTCCGTTGTAGTAGAAGATGCGTGACAGATTCGCTGTGAACAGCAAGCAGCCTTCTGAAGTATGTGTGTGTTCCCACATGTGCAAAGAAATTGACTATGTCCTGTCGCAAGGAAGATATGGATTGACGTGGATAACTGAAATAGCCATAAGGGGAATGAAAACCGCGTTTACTTGGAAAATTATGTCCTGTCATAAGAATGGTACATATATTTCTACTTCTATCAAGTATCAAGGACATTTTGCTTTGATATTCAGCTATATTTTTGATTACTCTGGCTTTCATTTCTGCAACAATATGACTTACTACGTTGACACATGCAAACCTGGAATGAAGAATACGGCTCATATCCACTCCTTTTAACTTCTGACTCAAAATCCTATAGTGGTTGATTTATTTATTTTTTTCAACTTTGTAGGCATTGCTAAGAACAATAGCTGTTACTGACTTGTGATTCTACAGTGCTTTAACGCAGATTCCAAAGATTTTTCACCTTGAAGAAAACACTACAGGCCGATATAAAATCTTTTTGCTCTTTTCCCGCTTTATCTTCATCATTCACTGGAAAGGTTGTTCCAGAATGAGTTTTGTAAAGTTCATTCTTGGTATTTTTATGTTTCTGTTTACATAATTAGAATCTTCGAACGTGTTATGTGAAACGAGGTGTATGGGCGATGTAGAATCATTTCGATAGGTCGAAAGAGAAAACATCAACAAAGAGTCAGGAGTGAGAAGACAGAGAGTGGAGGTCATTGTCGTGACGGAATGTTGGTGAGTGGTGAGAAACGTGGTGTCTGTGGTTGGTGAAATACGTCAGTGTTTGGAAAATGCTAGATTTATGATCTCAGTGTTTACCGGGGTAAGACCTAGTAACTTTACGTGTCGCGTTGCTCATTTGCCGGAACCGTGGTCTGACTCATTAAATGTAAAACACTTTGATATGTAGATCGGAAAGCTATGTGCACGCCGTAAAGATACTGTTTTCGATTGTAGGCAACATAAAATCTTTTGTGCATACCACGGGCTGTAAAATGAAACATAATATGGTTACACATTTTCGTGTCGTGTATTGATATGAAGAACTCTGAATTTATGATGTGCTGATTACCGCGTAATTGAGGTGATTGTGTTGACAATTGCTTGCGGTACTTATTGTTATTCTTAAACAACTGACAAATGATTTACAGTACAACTGATTTACTTTCACAGTGCGGAGTGATATAATGTGAAAAGTGCTGCGACGCGATCCTAAACCATAAATATGAGAACTGTGGCTAATATGTGCAACAAACATTATGACGTCAGGTTACGCCACGCGATAATGGCAAGAAGGGTATCTTATTTTCGTCGTTGCATTCACTCACGATCAAGGAGTTCAGCAAGACAATGTCAGTTCTCGGATTACCCCCTCGAGGGTTATGGTCTAGTCTCTTCACAATTACTTTAGTATTTTCAGCTGCGACGGAAGTGGTAGGGAGAAGGCTGCGCCGGAGGCACGGCTCGGATTCAGCCAATCCCGTGACGGCTGTAGCGGCAGCCCAGCGTGCACCCGGAGTTGCCAAATCTCAGTCCACAACACTTCCGCTTGTGCTGTGATTTAGTTGCAGTGAGTGAGTCTGTGCGATCGCTGTGCACTGTGTTTGTTTCGTTGCAATTTCGGAGTTACCGTGTTGTTTCTGTGACAGTTATTTGTTGTGTCTTATTTAACATGTCAGAAGAAAGTACATCGGAAGTTAGAAGTGGAAAAGTTCGACGTGGTTCTCGTGGACAGGGGATTGCTTTACGAGGACAGTGTAGAGAAATGGTTTGTTCGTTAAGAGCTTACTTCGAGAATGAAAAACCTAATGGTGGCCCACTACTCTCCGTTAGCAAGGTGCCGGTGGTAGATAGAACGGCAGCAGCCCTGAATATCAACAGAAACGCTGTCGTAAAAATTGGGAAGGAACTGTTTGAGACAGAAAAGGAAGTTGGAGAACCATCCAAACAGGGCACTCCCGGGAAGAAACGTCCTATGGATAGGCGTGTCACCGATTTAGATTTATTTGCAGGGGATGCAATTTCTTGACATGTTTACGATTATTATCACAGAAAGGAACATCCCACACTCTCAAAGTTATTGGCGACACTTAAAGAATCAGGAATTTTTCAGGTCAGTCGAACATCATATTCACAGTTTTGCACAACGTAGGATTTCACCACGGACAATTTTGCGACTGTAAGCTATTGATGGAATGGGAGGATATTGCTGCATGGCGATGCCTATTTTTAAGACAAATATTTAGCGTAAATGTTAATGAAGTGGTTTGGCTCGATGAAACATGGGTTAGTTCTGCTCACTTAGTTAATCAGGCGTGGACAGACAACACGATTAAAGGAACAATGCAGATGCCATCTGGTAAGGGGGGCAGATTGATTCTACTGCTTGCAGGCACCTCTCAAGGTTTCGTACCAAACTGTCTCCTTCTCTTTAAACCGAAGAAGACAGGACATTATGAATATATGAACCAAATTACACTCACAAAGTGGTTCATAGAAGCTCTAATACCCAACCTAGATAAAGCGTCAACAATTGTTTTAGACAATGCTCCACAACATTCAGTTGTTGATAAAAGCACCTACCATGGTAAAGTGAAAGAAGGAATTGATTAATTTGCTTGAACGTCGTAACGTAAATGTATCTGATGACCTTAAGAAGGTCGATCTTATGGGAAAAATAAATTTCCATAAACCGTAATTTGCAAAATATATATCCAACGAATTCGCAAAAAATATGGGCATACAATCGTCAGGCTGACACTGTACCACTGCCACTTCAACCCTATAGAGTTGATATGGGTCCAAATTAAAGGTTATGTTGCCAGGAACAACCAAAAATTTACGCTCTCCGCAGTAGAAGCACGCACTAAAGAAGCTATTACTCACATTACCTCTGAAGACTGGAAGAAAGCCGTCAAATACACACACAACACTATGGAAAGAGCATGGCAGGATGAAGGTGCTTTGGAGCCTTAAGTAGAAGAGATGATTATCTCTTTAAATGACAATAGTGACAGCGAAACTTCAAGTGTCTGTAATAGCGACGAGAGTGATGTCAGTGGAGTCCTACCATTATCCACATAGAGATGCAGCACAAACGGACTCAGCGACACGTCTGGAGTGCGCAGTTTGCACTTGTAAGTACTTGCATAACAAAATTAATTCACACTAAGTTTTGAAATTTTAATATGGCGGCATTATCAAATATTAATTTCAAAGAAAGTACATTTCTAGAATTTAATCTGTGCATACATATTACAGTATACAAAATAATGTCTGTAGTACATTGGCCGTTTTTCTGTTTTTTTTTTCTTTACTCAGAATAGATGTTGCTCAATTTAAGATACCAAACAAGCATTACTTTATTTTTTGTTGTGTTGGAAATAAGGACGAATATCAGAAATATAGCAGGTCTTTACAAATATAGAGATCTGCTGTTGCCTATCGCTACTCTACGCGAGCAGACGATTGCGCATCATATTATTGAAGATCCTGTATCTCGCGTTAGAGATCTTCGACGCAGCTAGGGTTTGAAACAGATGAAAATTTGGTGTTTTCTTGACAGTTCATTGGCATAATGTGTACATATAACTTCAATAACAAAAACTTTCTCGCATGTCGAAAATTTTATAACGTTATCGGAAAGTTGTTTCTTGAAAACTGTAGTTTTATTGTCTACATAACCATTTTAAAAAAATAAAAATGAAACCATCACTAGTGAAACTATTTCACAACGAATTACAGTCGGCTTCACATTTAAAGACCTAATAGTTAGCGTGTGTGAGCGAGTTGAATGAAACATGAGATTAATCGCGAGTTCCGTGTGGGACTTGGAAACTCTGTTCCGTGCTCACCTGTGCCACTTCCGAACTGTCGATCCTAAAGCAATTCTGAATGCACTTATAGCGCGGCGGACGTCGACAATTCGTCAGCAGCATCAGCTAAGTGGAAACTTATTTTGACTTATTAAGAGAAACCGAGAACTCTATTGTTCTAATCAGTGATGTAAAAGTTCAGTGCGCAGAAACAAGAGTAACTTCTCATGGTGATTAACTTAACGTAATTGCAAATTGTCATATTGCAATGCTATTTTGTTTTCTTTTCAGTAATAACATTCAGAATAACTTTGAAAATCTGGTTTCGTCCATTAACCTACTTTTTCCACAACCATAATAATTTTGCAAACTCATTAAAGTACGACTTGTTCCGTATTATTGCAAACAATTGCCATAAATACAGGTAGAACTGGTTAATCAGTTTTATTCCCGTTTATTTGCTTTTAGTTGCTACTGCTTCTTTGTTTATATGTTTAAGTGCTTAATTTCATGTTTTACTGTTTCACATTTCATCTCATGTGAATTATTGTGCTGTACTAATGGATTGTGCGCCCTGTTAGGGTATTGTTAGGTGTAATTCGATCGTCATACGAATAAATCTGATATAAACAAGCACAAATGATGATTGGTCAGAAGCCGTAGCACACATACACGGGTGATGTTACGCATTTGGAAGTAAGTCCTACTTATGTATTAGATATTTTATTACTAAGTTACATTAAATGAAACTTTAACCCTCGAGCAGGCGCGTCGATTTTCGTAACACGAGGGGGCGCGCGGCGCACTTTCTACACACGTAGTCAAAAGCTGTCATTATACTACCACGGGAAACGTGTATTTGCTAAATCACAATTTAATTTCATGATGGATGATGAAGAGGGTTGTGTGGGCGCACAGCGGCAAGGTCTTCAGCGCCCGCTCAGTAACAGATTGAGACGGGTGTGAAGAAAATACTCAGAACAGGAAGATAAAACAGAATGTAAAACACAGGTAACAAGGTTGGAAAAATATGTGCCTACCCACACCGAAACGTGGGACGAAGCATGCCGTCAGCAGTAAAACATGGGCAACACAAGGAGATAGTGGCAGAGGGAGCTAAAACAATGTAGCAGATGGAAGTGGCTGGCAGACCGCAAGGAAAAAAGGGAGGAGCCAGCCACTTTGCAATACACAAAAACCTCCAGCCTAAAAGTTTAGGCCAGAGTCCAGACACATCACAAAACTTTAAAAGCCTAGACACACACGCTTCATCATTAGCTGAAACACAGGGCAGATCCCCAGCAATTTGTGCTTCTGCCCTTGCATCACGGTATAAAATGCAGTCTGTTAAAATGTGCCAGACAGATATATGCGCACCACAAGCATCACAAAACGGGGGATCCTCCCGCCGTAATAGAAAGCTATGTGTGAGAGGTCAGTGCGCAATCTGAAGACGCGTGAAGGTCACCTCCTCCCGCCTGAGCAACCGGCAGGAGGAACGCCATGGCCTAGTTGTTGACTTCACCAACCGCAATTTATTGGCCGTCACCGCCTGCCATTCTTCCTCCCATAACTCCACGCACTTCTTGTGGAGTGCAGAAATGACACACTGCAAGGTAATAAGACACTGGACCGCATGCTGCTCTCTGCAGGCCTCCTTGGCAGCCCGATCGGCCTGTACATTGCCCCATATACCTACATGACCAGGCACCCCGCAGAAGGACACCTCCTAACCCCGCCGTTGGAGCAGGTAGAGTTGGTCATATTATCAGCTGGCGCATCTGCTCAGTTGGGTACAGATTCTGCTACTGAGCCAGTGGGTGTGTTGGACCTTCCATCGAGCTACGGGCCCCCTTGAAGATGTCTCCCGCAGTCGGAGACGAAACGTTGGGAATCGACACAGAATTCATCAACCGACCACGGCATAACAGCCCGGATAATTTTAATGGACATGATATTTCCGGCCGTGAAAGTCTACATTTTAGTAATGATTGTAAGGCACTAAGAGAATCGGAGCCGAGGAGAAATCGATTGCCCCAAACACAGTTCATTTGCTCCAGTGCCTTCAGGATCGCATGGAGCTCCGCCATGAAAACGGTATATTCATCAGGGAGGCGAATCCGATATTACATTATCAATTTACTATTTGATTAAACAAATAAGAAATTTTCATATCATTCTATTGCCATAGCTGACATATCAATCTATTTTAACACTTTTTAAGCACGTGCTGAACAAAAACACACTTTCATTGCAATACAAAAGGATAAAACCTTTATATATTGAAGAAGTATCAGTTATCACAAGATTCCTCCCATCGACATAGTTAATTGTCTTCCGCATTTTCGGATATGCTTTACATTTCTTATGTGTATGCACCGACTTTACATGTCCTTTGCAAACAAAGCTATGAGTTACACCTTATGGTAGTAGATGTGTTTCTCGCTCGTCCACAAGTCACACACCGACTTCATTTTCTTGGTGGTAGGCTCCTCAGTTTTGTTAACATGTTGAGCTTTGTATTTCACGAGGGAAATTGCAATGGCGGCAGGAAGTGAAGAAATATTAGCTCTTTCCACTAGCTGAGGCTTCATACGAGACAGGCTAAATATTTCGAGAAAATTTTTCTGTCCTTTTATGGATCTGCCTCCTTTGCATGAAAAATTATTTGAGAATTGATTTCTGCTATACCCAGTAGAGCATAGAATACAAGCGATGGCAATTTTCTTGTCACCTGTGCGACGGAATACGCACCTCCCAGTTGATCGACTGTGTCGACTCCTCCTTTTGTTATATTGTGATCCAAAACTATCTCTGATTTTGTAACTTCGTCAATGGTTCCAAAATCGAGCGTAGTTGAAAGTAATATATAACTGCCTTGTTTTGCTTCGACACATACGAAACTAGTGTTATATCCTTCTGAAAACCAAATAAAGAGGAGTGGATAGCCCTACATTTTCCAGGTAAAAATTCTTGTGGGATCTCGCTTCTGTTTTTTCTCAACGTGTCGACGCATGTTAGTCGCATTTTCAAAGTGGAGTTGGCTAAGGAATAGCTAGTGTACCAATTATCCATTGTAACGTTTCTTCCGAAGTCTTCAGTGTAACTAGCATTCCTACAATATCACAGGGAGAATTAGAAACATCGTACGGTCCTTCGGGTTGTTTTCAACAATATACTTCCAATATTACTAGTGTAGAATGTTTTAGCATATGCTGAAACAAAAATCTATATCCCCGTACTTCGTCAGTTTGTTCGGGATATACTGAACAAAAGAACAGCGTCCCTTTCCCTGGAATATTGTACACATTCTTTCCTAGATTGAATGTATATATTATTTAATTTACAATTTCATCAATCGTTTCCAGGCTAAGTATTGTCCATAAAGCCTCTGTTTCACTTGTGACCCATCTGGCAACACGTGTAGGCCCAAGGAATATTTTCACGATAGTCTTTCTTTTTGTTTTCGAAGTCATATTAGAACGTATTTTATTCAATTTACACATTTTGTCCCTCCCAATAAAAATACCGTCAGTGGAGAGTGGCTCTTAACAGTCATCATCTGAATTGTGGACTTGATCAGAATTTGAACTGTGGTCACTTTGTGAGATAAATTCCTCTTCTTCTTCTTCAGAGTCATCGTTTTCGTTGTCTGGTGCAGGATTGAAGTCTGAAGTAGATTGAAGTGGAGTAACCAAACAGGCTCGTCGTCTGTCAGCTTTGATCTCTCCCTGCGCAGTGATATAACCGCTTGTTAAGTGTCATCTTTTTATTCGATTAAAAAGGAAATAAGTAAAAGTGAAGGAAAAATTACATACATGACCGGGCGCGTGGCGTACTTTGTACACTAAGATGACACACAGCAGTTTATTTTAAACTGCTGTAGCTCACGTGAACCTATGCCAACACAACCTCTCACTGTGCTAGCTGAAACAATATTGCAAGAGTAGGTACGGGCTTGCTATAGTAAAACAACACTGGAACTGTACGCGACAATGTTATTTGTGGTTGGCGCACTTTATTTATTAAAAAAACGTTCAAGTGTGTGTTAAATCTTATGGGACTTAACTGCTAAGGTCAGCAGTCCCTGAGCTTACACACTACTTAACCTAAATTATCCTAAGGACAAACACACACATCCATGCCCGAGGGAGGAGTCGAACCTCCGCCGGGAATAGCCGCGCACTTTATACAGAGGTGCGCCCGCTCGAGGGTTAAGATGTACAAATACATTAACACCCATCAACGTTTTTCTGAATCATGATTTAGTTACGTAGTTTTTATTTCAAAAATCGTTTACAGTCACACCCATCTGCTGCGTTGTGCTCTGATTGTCGCGCTGTTAATGCGCAGTATGAAAATGGCTGAGGCTGCTTTCTGTTCCGTAGCTAAACACGGGGTGTCCACTGGGGGCCGAACCGCACAATAACCCTGGGTTCAGTGCGGGGCGGCGGTGGGGTGAATGGACTGCTGTAGCCTGTTGTGGAGTTGTGAACCACTGAGGGCTACAGTGGGGACGAAGCCTGTCCATAGTTTCTAGATCCCCGGTTCCATGCAATACAATACCTTCAGTGGCTTCAATATTTAACTACCGTATATGGTGAAATCCTTCAATACTTCTTACGATACACACAGCTTATGCAGAGAAATTACCCTGTGGTTAAGTCACGAATTTTCATCATTCTTGTTTTTAATTACAGTAGTACGTTAGCTAAAAACGATAAAGTGCTGTGGTTTTCGTCTTAAGGAGCGTGTTGTGGGAGATTTGCAGTGTGTGATTTCATTAAATGACACTCGAAGCCGTTGCTCCTCTGCTCGTCTCTTTTTACGTGTGAACTGCAGCTGGCCACGTCACTGCAGGCTAGCTGTACCAGCTGACCGGCCAGTGCTGTGCAAGTTACATGCGCCGGTATCGCTGTTGTCCCATATTATCGCTAAGTCGATGTGCGCGTAACACACAACACAAAAGTACCCTTATTATCGTACTTGACAGTACTCAAGACAGCTTGGCTGCAGTCGCACGTGAAACGAAAAAATACATAGTGTAATGTTTGCATCAGGTTTATACTTATGATGAACGGATTTTAGAAACACGTCACGAGATGTTCAGTTTGTTTAGGAGACTATTTTATCAGTGGTAACTGTTTGATTTGTATTGTTATAGTTCTTGAGTAATTACTAGTATGTGTGAACGTAGTGTTCAGCTAAATTTGAGAAAAATAAAGTTTTCCTGGTTCCACTTAACTCAAAATTTCTGAGCGCGGTAAATTTAAGGGAGACGGATCGGAGTACTCAGTGCGAGTAATGATCATGGTCGGTTGTATCTCAGTCAAAGGTTCGACAGGTGCTGTTTCGGACGATACAGTTATATTTTGTGATAACCTCTGACCTGCACAGCTTCCTCCAGACAATATATCCAACGCTCCATGGGCTGGACTTCCTTTCTCATTAGAGGTATTTCTTTCGAAGAGATGTCATCTGGTCTGCTTTGCGTTCTCCAAAGCGTTGACAGTGAAACTGTTGCGACATATTCATTCTCTGTTTACTTCTTTGTGGCCTCACTGTCCCAACATTCTTACAACTTTTGCACCCCATGTTTTTACGATCAACCACTAATTCTTCTTACATAAATTTTTTTTCTGTTTCATTGTCTAAGTCAGGAAGATCACAATAGACAATGTTTAAAGAAGTAGGTTTACACGCAAGTGGCACATTTGCAGCACAAGCGAGTTCATTTACACTTTTTTCTTTCATCACCTCTGCCATTTTCTGCATCACTTAACCAACTTAATCTTTTGCTGTGCTGGAGATGAAATTACCGCATAGGTCTAATCTTATTATTCACTTCGACTCTGAAACTCTTAATAGAATTCCACACTTCGCCTTAACCTCTTTAACACCAAATACGGAAGTGCACAAACGACATTACATCATTGCATACCAAAAAAAAGGAGCGCCTTCTCGAAATTTATTTTAAAATCTGCCTGTATAAGACTATAATTTATTTCCATGTCTCTTAACAATCACGCATGGAACGATTTCAATAATATTGTACAGGTCGGTACTCTAGTCATGTACTGAAAAGGCTGTGAGCCTGGCTGCCATAACACCTAAAAAGAATACCAATGTACTATTTTCAAAGGTCCGAGATGTAGATGAAGTCCAATATCATTACCTGCTTTGGCTGATAATTCCACTGATGTTTGATTTTTAGGCCTAAGTGAAATGTATCTCAGCTTTATATTCAGTGTATATATATATATATATATAAAGATTATGTTCAATGTGAACCATCCCCATGTCTTCCAGTTTACTCCAAAATTGAGGAAAAATAGGGTTTTGATATAAATAGAAAAATGTTGCATGTCATAGTTCAATTTATTTCATTGCAGGGAAGCCGCTTCCAGAACAACATCGGCAGCAGGTCTTCCCGAACGGCACCCTGATTGTGAAAGACATTCAAAAAGTCATAGACGAAGGTGGTTACGTATGTATAGCGACAGATCCCGACGGAAGCACTGCCAGGAGCAAACTTAATGTCCAAGTTACTGGTAAGAAACAAAGAGATGCTGTTTGCTTTCCTTTCCTGGTAGGCAGTGATAGAATCAATTTTATGTTTATCTTATCTATTGTAAAATTGAACC
The DNA here is from genome assembly GCF_023864345.2 of Schistocerca serialis cubense. Classification (NCBI taxonomy): domain Eukaryota; kingdom Metazoa; phylum Arthropoda; class Insecta; order Orthoptera; family Acrididae; genus Schistocerca; species Schistocerca serialis. The sequence goes on from NW_026048486.1 coordinate 211,583, forward strand.
TCTTTTGGCCTGAACTGCAGCTACATACCTATTGGACTAAAGGTATGCTATCCAAATCTGCAGACTTGGGACTGTACGACATTGCACCAATACTAAGTTGCAGTACATTGCCTGGTGATCGCTGCTTCTTCGTTCACAATAAATGCAATGGTCTTTTGTATTTCTTAGGATGGTTTTAAAGAATGGAAAAAGAAATACATTGAGTTTATCTAGTACTTGTGAACTGGATTCGCATGTGGCAGAAGATTTGTTCAAAAGTTGCTTCACCTTTCCTGATTTACATTTCTCATAGTTTCCTTGAAAGACTGTAGTGCCTGAAAGGAGGTTGCTGTGGATGATGGCATGAGCTTGTGAAAAATATTTGAGTGTTCTGCTTATGAACAAGTCTTGTAGTTACGAGTCCATATTAAGATTCTGGATCCGTAGTGATAACGCCCAAAAAGATAGGGAAATACGGAAGCGTCCGATCCCACCCATCTGCTTTGACCCATGACGTCACAAATATGGCGGAAACGACAATTCCAATATGGCGCATATAAAGTCGTTGCATACACATTATAAAGACGAAAATACATCGAAATACAAGCACACACACGTTTCACAAAAAGCCTAATGACTCTAACGGGACAAGCGCGGGAACTTGGGGGTTTTTGGGTGGGGACAAACTAAATATATACAAATTTAGACACCCACCCCCATACAAAACCACGTAAAACGACGAAAAAAATCGACATCACAAAACTCACCAAATACCACTAAGCACAATATTATCTGAATCGGACATTTCCTTTGACTTATATGGATCTACAGCAAATGCCTATCCAATAAATTGGGATCGAACACTTCCCTTGACCTATATACCTCAACAGCAGCTCCCGATCCCATCTCCCAATACAGATACAAATACCAACATACACCGCCAAACATTGCGAACAGACACGTCCCTTGACTTACATAGATCTACAGCAGCTCCCGATCCCATAAATTAGGATCGAACACTTCCCTTGACCTACATAGCTCAAGAGCAACTCCCGATCCCATATCCCATTACAAAAACCAACATACTCCACCGAACATTGAGATTGAGCACTTCCCTCTAACTATATAGCTCAACAGCAGCTCCCAATCCCATAAGTTAGGATCGACCACTTCCCTTTACCTATGTAACTCAAAATCATCTCCCAATACCAATACCAACCTTCACAGCCACAAATTTCAATGAAACACTTCCCTAGACCCCAACACACAACACATACACCGAAAACAAAAAAAATAAAAACTTACCACAAAAAAGTTCCAGCCCCACAAACTAGATTGGCCACCACAATCACACACAAATGCGCGCAACACACACACACACACACACACACACACACACACACACACACACACACACACACACAAACCAACGAAAATATACTAAACCAAAAGCAAAACCCAACCTAACCACACCTCAACACCCCCCAAACCAACCCAACCTCCCCTCTCACCCCAAAATAAAAACCCACAAACAAAAACCAAATGCAACATAAAAAAATCTCAATCACACACTACAACTCCACAAAAACTTCAACAAAATAGATCCTCCACAACTAATACAAAAAACAAACACAATCCCCCTCCCACCTTAACAAATACTCTAGCACAAAATAAACCACCCACCCCACCCTGAGCCGCAGCCAACTACCCACCTACTAAGACCACCCTAACTAACCACTTTCGGCCTTTTACCCACAGCTCTTAAGAAAACCCGAACAACGCAATAACCCTCTGGGACACTCTTTCGCCAACAGTACTCATCTAAATGAGACTGAAGGTTGGAAAAGCGCCTCTTCCCCCTCCCAAGAACTGACTTAACTGCCCCCCACATGCCCTCTATTGTATTGGTACAAGACCCTGTCTCATAATTCTTAAACTATAAACTATGATTCACTACTAAATGATTAAATCCCCTCTCACCCAACCCCCTAAATGAAGAAAAAGCATCAGAAACTATTGTGGAGCCCGGCTCTATATATTCCTCAATTAACCCCACTACTTTGGCCTTTGACCTCCCTTCCACAACCCGAAAAACACATTCGGAACCCTCACCCTACGGAACAACAGCCCCCCACACCCAAAGACCAGCCACAGACTTCCCCCTCCCATACTTCCTTTTCCCAAACTGTTACTTGTCCACCTCCACAACAACCCCATGCCCCCCGCAACTTACCCCTGTACTTAATAAATTCTGAACACACTTCATGACAAAAAGAATACCAATCCAGAACCCTCCTCTCACTCACACCAGTCTCATGCGCGCAAAAACTCTGTGGGGATCTATAACAAAAATAATAAGTAACAAGCACAATCTCGCGCATGCCCAGCCTAGACTTCTCGAACCAGGCACCATGCCGTATGGAACACCATATGTCTTCTTTCCGACAGCGCCACGTATAACCGTCCCTGGTCCGAGAGGCCGGAACTTTAACCAACTTCATTTCTTCACGGCACACACTGCACTTCACCACCTCGGCAATTAAGCCAAAAAGCTGCAGGAACTTAATCAGCTCTAAAGGTGTGTCCCCCATCATAGCCCTCAAATGAGAACTATTTATCTTATCTTTCATATCCATTCCTGAACAAAAAACAACAACCCATTAAATTTAATAACAATACCACACAATGTACAGCGATCATCACTGCATTAACCTTCGCACAAAACCACAAAACCGTTAACTGACTGAAACAAATTCCACTTCAAAAATACACAAACAGTACTCGACACTGAGCAACAGCAAACTGAGGCCAATACACCAAACAAATAAAAACCCTGAACATACCACCAGAGGGCACAACAAACCACAACATGACGACATCTACAAACACGCCACACTCACAAACCAAACTCCGCGCCGTCATGACGTCACGCACAACACCCTTACGTCACGGGTCAGAGCCGATGCGTGAGATCGGACGCTTCTTTCGACCCAAAGATAGGGTACATTACAAATTATAATCTCTAATGGAGGGAAGAAAAAAAAAAAGAAAAAAAACACATTGCATCATGGTTGGGTTGGAAGCAGAAAGGAAGATCCCTGTTTAGTATCTGCTATGCTTGTACTTGTGATCTACAAGTGACACTCCTGCAAGTGATATAGTATTCCAGTAAAAAGAACACTGTCATTGAATTTGGGGCCCAGCAAGGGCAATCTCAGCTTACTAATATCACGTCAGTTAGTGACAAATGAAGGTTATCAGACAAGGCCAGTGAAATTTGGCTTGCATAGTTTGCTGTAGAGCATGATTTATCTCTTCATGTTGTTTAACTCTAGCTGTACCCATTCACACATTACGTGTCTCACTGTCAATCTGCGTAAATGGAAAAGGAAGAAAAAAAGAAACCACATATTTATAATATGTATGGGAATTGGGTATACATCCTCCAAACCTTGCCCCCTGAACCTGTCCAATCTCCTCCTCCCCTCTTTTTGCTTATGTCCTCCTCCTCCCCCTACCTCTCTCTGCCCATCATTTCCTCCCCTCACCCCGTCAATGTTCTTCTCCCTCCTCTCTCTCCAACTCCCCTTCTCACATCTCTCCATCCATTACCTCCTTCCCGCTCTCTATATCCATTTCCTCTCGCCATTTTGTGTATCACACCCCCTCCCCCTTCACATTGAGCCTTGTTCATTGTTACTGTAAGTTCACATTATGTAGTAGTATTCTAATCATAAGCCAATAAACCAGAAATACAATTTTCCTGTTTTCTGTAAAAACGTCTGTGGTGAAGAAAACAAAACAGTACTTTGTTGTTCATACAAATTATGTTGAAAAATATATATAGTGGGAAAGAATATAGCATATCTATAGGGGAGAAGCAATCTGTCTAATAGTTTAGATGCCCTTCTATCATACTTAAAGGCCCAGCGGTACCAACCAGCCACCATGTTATCCTCAGCCCAGAGGCATTTGGGCCTTCATGGCCTGTTTGGGCAGAGTTTGGTTTTTTATCGTAGTTAAGACTGCCTGCAACAAAGGAAGCAATATATATTTCAAAATGTGAACTAAATCGGTCAAGAACTTTCTGATATTATTGCCAACCTTTTGATATTACACATTATGTATGTCTGTCTATTTACATGTTGTTTGCATGTAGAAATATATATCGTACAATCGTCCAAATGTTCATTAGAGTAATGTGTAAAAATTGGAAGTATATTAGTCAAGTATTTGGCAACAGTGTTTCCCCTCTATTTATTACTTAAGATCTCGAAATGATTGTGACAGATTTACTTTAAAAAATGAATGTTCATCAGAATATTGTGAAAAATTTTAATTAAAACTGTCAAGATTGTATCGAGGTTTTTGGTAATATTTTCTCTATGTTTATAAATGTGTATGTGAAAGGAAATACCCATTCACATGCAGTGTTTTCTAAATTTCAACGAAGTAGCCTTCTCGAATTTTGTGATCATAAACATATGCATACTGAGATTTCATATGCAAAGCTTTTTTGAAACTCACATGTGTCACGATTCTTAACTCACAGATCACAAAACATGTTCATTGTGACGGAATAAAAGCAGCTTCAATCATAAATAATGTTATATCCAAGACAAGTTTAATGTATGTAATTGAAAAGAAAAATAAATTTAGCCTCATTGTTGTATTATCAGATATGGGTTGCATAAACCATTTGTTTGTGACACTACGTGTTCAGAAAGAAGGTAGCAAAATAGCTGACACTTTTGTAGAACTGGTTTCGCCTCCTGATGCTACTAGTGAGACATTATATCAAACAATTCCTTACAAAATAGGGTATATTAAGTTTCACAGTGGACGGAGCATATGCTAGATTTGAAGCAGAGATGTTATGTTATCTCCGCTTTTGGCCCTAGATGTGCAGTGAACCAGCTTTACTGCCACACCTATTCACCATGTCCCAGGAAGAGGCTTGGTGATAGGAACTGATTAGAGTTGTTTTGTCGGTGATGTGCATTTTACCTTACCTCACTAAATGTTACAAACAAACTCTTTTATCTTTAATGTCCGTGCTGGTAGTACAGCTCGATCTCCAACCCTGAATGATACACACTCTGGTAATATGTATGTTGTGCAACGATGTGAACTGCATGAAACAAAAAGGTTGCGCCTCCTAACAGTTACCGGCATAATCTGTGGAGTGGAGTGTCTTTTGTGGACGGATGAAAGACAGCCAAGAAATGAACGAATGAACAAAAACGTCATGTACATGTCTGTGGGAGTCATGTTAACTCAACTCATGAGGTCCGTGGCGAAAAAGATAATAGGTGTGTGTTGGGGTTTCCTTGTCCAGCTTGCGCTGGCCACCTGGTTTCTCTCGTGCGGCCCAGTGCCCGTCACACAGTTGTCAAAATTTGGCATAATGATAAATCCATTGAGTGGGCCAGCGAATGCTGGGCACTGCTTGCTTGTGTCAGCTGTGACTGCGGATCCATCATTCATGTGTTTCTGTGGCACAGCTGCCACACACATCCCCCTCAGAGAGCAGAGCTTCATAGCTGCAAGAATGTGTGGTGATTGGTCTGTGGTGCGTGTGTGTTTAGAGTTTGCACACTGTGTGGTGATGTCAGTGTGAGTGGGATGGTGGTGGCTCAGTCTGTGGTTGAAGGGTGGCAACCTGTGATGTCAGCATGTGGTCAGGCGAGTGTGCAATGGGCGTGTCCTTGGACGGTCGGCTAGTGACAGCAGCAGCGGCCAGTGCTGGCTACAATCTGTCCATAGCAACACGCAGCCTAGGTGCAAGGCTGTGAGTCACTTGAAGGGTGCGTCGAAGGCTGATGCACTGATAGCTTAATAATGATACAGTGTGTTCACTAGTGATATAGATAACGCACTACAATAAAATGAAGTTCACCATTTGAATTGTTCAGAATGAAATCTAGAATGACCGATCAAATGTTCATGAGTTGCACTGTCCAACAAGTTTGCCAGTGGATCAGTCGCAGAAGCACAGTGTGGCACTCGATCTGACCTCAACCTTCGAATCAGTGCAGTAATGGAGATTGCATTTTAAATGTAAAATTGCATGAGTGCTGTGTTGCCAGGACTCGAATGCAGGTTCTAGAGCTGTGATGGATGAGCCCAGCAGCATGGAGGCATTGTCTGGAGCTTTCCAGTGCTTGACCAGAGATACTGGCTGCAAGCACGGTCAGCTAGAGACAGGGTCTATACAGCAGACGGCAGCTGGAGGGTGCCAAATTCTAACAAGGTTTTGCAGCTTGGGTGCATGCTTACTGTGTCACACAGTGTAGCATTCTGATGATGCAGCGTAGACTTTCGTAGTGTATGTGGCGGCCAGTGCATGCGATTGATGTAGCCCGTTGGTGGCTGTAGTAGGAGTGACCCGTGCACCTGAGATGGGCATGGTCCAGGCGGAAGTGTTTGCTGCCTGGTCAAGGTGGTGGAAGGTGCACGTGGTGGCTAAAGCCGTGCATCATCGTTGGCTAAGGGTGCAAGCTCTGCTTGACTTCTGGCTGAGGGAATGTTGTCTTTTGTCAGATCTTCTGCTGGGTCAAATAAGTGGATGGCTGCTGGTGTGGGCAAGACTAAGCCATATTGATGCAGTCAGTTAAGACTCCAGACTGCTTCCCTTTGCACTCAATGTCCAGCACTTCTCTCCATGGGTGACCATATGATGCAGTCTGGAGCAGGGCAACCAGAGGGGTGCACAACATGACATGCATGTAGTGCTGCAGGTCAGCATGCATGAAGACTTTACCGGTGCCAATTCTTGCTAGTGCATGTGCTCAGAGGCCAGTCACATAAGGTGCGCAGACATTCTACCAGGGTCTACAAATAAACCTGGGACTGCAAGAGGTTGTTTGTAAACAAGATTGGTACAAGTCTGTGGTGTCACCGCCAGACACCACACTTGCTAGGTGGTAGCCTTTAAATCGGCCGCAGTCCATTAGTATACGTCGGATCCACGTGTCGCCGCTGTCAGTGATTGCAGACCGAGCGCCACCACATGGCAGGTCTAGAGAGACTTCCTAGCACTCGCCCCAGTTGTACAGCCGACTTTGCTAGCGATGCTAGACTGACAAACTACGCTCTCATTTGCCGAGACGATAGTTAGCATAGCCTTCAACTATGTCATTTGCTACGACCTAGCAAGGCGCCATTACCAGTTTATATTGAGATTATGTATACAGAAGGGCGATGTTCTCCAATTATGGAGTAAAGTTAAGTATTCCAGCATTTACGTTCTTTTCTTGATAGAATAACTCCTTGATCTGTTCCAGACCTCATGCCAGTCTGCGTGAGCTTAAACGCGTGCATTTCGGCCTCCTCTAGCAACACGGTGTTGGCTCTTCTGCCAACACAGAAAAGTCGCTTACATCTCCTTCAGTACTACTCGCAGGTCCAGTAGCACCAGTGGTAGTGCCTCCATGCAAACAGTGTCGTCTCATATGAAGGTGGCTTTCATAGTCCTGTGGAGCTGTTTGACCATGCCATTTGATGCCAGCTGTTAGGTTGTGGTCCTGTGTAATTGGACATCACACAGGCGATGTTCGAGAACCATGTGTAGTCAAACTGAAAGCTGTGATCTGTTGTCCTGTGACTGGGGCATTTGAAGTGTGCTATCCAGGTGTCAATGAAGGTGGTGGAGACTGTCTCGGTGGTTATGTCCACAATGGGCATTGCCTCCAGCCAGCAAACTGACACGGTCCACTGTAGTTAGTAGATAGCACTTGTCTTGGGAGAGAGGGAGCGGGCCAACGAGGCCTACATGGAAATGTGCAAATTGGCATGTGATGTCGGGAAGGTGTGCACAGGTGTGCCTCCTGACTTTGGCGCATTAGCAAGCAATTGTTGGCTTCTAATGGTGGAGGAAGTATTTAACCGCCGTGTATACTGCAAGAAATTTCCAGTCATAAGCACTCAAAGTGCATTGCGATTCCAATGGCTTCTAAGAGAAAAAGTGAAGCGGCTGCCAGCTCCTGTTGACATGTTGTTGTAGTGCCACACCAATGGCAGTCTGGCTAGCGTCCACTTCTATGGCTGTGTCCACATCGTGTTGCAGGTGCATGAGCAGTGTCACTCATGGGAAATTCAGTTTTGACTCCATGAAGCTCTGCTCCAGTATGTCCACCAAAGGTCGTAAACAGACTCTCAAAAAGACCAAAGGTCTTTACGATAGTCATTTTCTGAATGCCTTTGGGTGCTACTTGAATTTGTGTGTACGGCTTTGTGCAGTCTAGTCAAGACATAGCTAATATCTTGAAGGTATGGTACCGGATATTGATCTGGCACTGTTTGTGAATTATGGGTGTGTGAGTCCTCTCAGGGGAACCACAAATTGTGTGTTTTTGGAACTAAATGTAATGCAGATGATGATGGGCTGCTTGATGGCCAAACAATGGCTTGTCATCCACCATTGAATGCTTAATGTCCTTTGGTGCATCACCTGGGAGGGTGAGTCTAGGAAATTTTTTCAGTATAAGGTCCAGAGTGCTTCACAGGTTTTACACCATACAATGCGGCCTGCTGGTACTGTCCTGTTATCTTCAAATTTGTTCCTGCATCCATGAGCTGGGGATTTGAGATATCAGTTAGCAGCATGTAGTGGCTGAGAAAGTCGGCCACCAGGTTTGGCTCATTAACATCAGCCACAGTAAATGTCCATGAGAATGTGCGGCATAGTCAGAGTTCTAAATTGCAGTTCATGTGCCATACGTTTTAATGCCCGAATTGTTCACTGCAGTGAGAGTGCCTCAACCCACCTGTGGTCTCAGCATGGAATTGGGGAATATCGAGAGGTCCGAACCTGTGGCATGAGGTACTTCATGCCCTCCATGTGTTGTGCTGTGAAGGGACGCCTAGATAATGAACTGCAGCAGGTTACATACAGGCCTGGTTGCAGCTGGCATTCAGCTGCACTGAGGGAGGATGGCTATAGCTTCATCGTTGAAGTATGCGTGGTGGCAGCAGAAGTCGCTTGGTGACTGTTCTGCTATGAGTGCGTTACTGTTAGAATGGCTGGAGCTGCATTGTTGGTTGCGCAAGCCGGCCCTGTGTCTGTGAAAGCTGCCAGTTGTGAGGTCAGCTTGTGAACTAGCTGATACGGGTCAGCATTCCTGACAGGGGCTGTAGGACGTGCGTGCTGCTGCGGGGGAGGGGGGAGAACACTTTCGTAAGCTGCCGTGGCAGTGGTGCTAAGTGCCGTAGCCAGCATGTCATGCAACCATGTCGTTATATTTACAGTGGCAACCTGATTCTCCTCTGTCTGGGCTGCTATTACCACCAACTTCTGATCGGGAAGGCTGCACACCCAGATAGTGCATAGCAGTGAGTCTGGTACCATGTCAGATTGCGTGAGGCTCTGCAAGTGGTGGAGGAACTGGGAATCTCTCCGGTCATTGCATTCCTATTGGCACAGTAGTTTGTGTGCCTATTGTTCCTTGGACTATGAGGTCTGACAAATCAATTCTTCCTTCAGTCATTTTTAAGAGGATAGCATCAACAAGGCAGTGATTATATGTTGTATTTCGGTCACATAGTTTTGGTCAAGCTGGCTCGCTACGTGCCTGAATTTTGCAGGGTCATGGGATATGTATTACTTATGAAGGCCGCCTCCACGTAGGTGAACCACATGAGTGGCTCGCAGAGCCAGAAGGGAGGCAGCCTGATCAGATCTCATCCAGTGCTTGCTGCCACTCCAGAAATAGTAGGAGACGTAGGTGTGGTGAGGTTTTGCGTGTCGAAATTCTCGCAAGCTGTCAGTGGATGTACAGAGTGCATGAATCCAGAGTGCACCTGTGACTCACTCCCTAGGTTCTGTGCACGAGCAGGTGTTCTATAGTCTTTAATCATGTTAGCTCAGGGTCAAGTTCTCGTACGAGGGGAAAACACACAGTGGACATACCACAATACCGGCCAAAACAAAAAAAGGAAAAAAAAAAAAGAAACGCTAGAAGTTCCGCGAGCAAAGCAGGCATACAAAAAAGGAAAAAAAAAGACAATATATGTGTTTAACCAAAAATGTCAAAAGTTTGTCTGCAGAATACTGTTACATTTTAGCCTCAGATCATATAGGGGTCACCACTGAAAGGGGGATGTGCTGTTATCACTGTGTACGGTCCTATCACATGCAGTGAAGTGGTTTTACTGCCGCACCCATGCACTGTGTCTGTGGAAGAGGCTTGGTGATGGGAATCAATGAGAGTTGCTTGGTCAGTTATGTACAATTATTTTTCCTTGCCTTGCTAGATGTTATAAGCAAACCCTTACCTTTAATGTCCATGCTGGTGCATTGCACTAGTGAAACAGCTCCATCACTGATCCTGGAGGGTACACACACTGATGATAAGCAAGTTGCGTGACTGTGTAAACTGCTTGGAACAAGGGTTGCATCTTCAAATGTTCGCTTTCTGGTGCAACCCATGCAGTGTTCTGTCTTTTGTAGACAGATGAAAGACACCGCGAAACAAACAAATGAATCAAACTTCGCCTATGTGTTTCTAGGGAGTTGTGTTAAATTGACTCACATGGTCCACAGTGAGAAAGGCAGGAGGTGTGTGTCACACTGTCTTGTCTAGATTGCACAGGCTGCCTTGTCTTGTGCAAGCTGTTGCACCTCACACTGTTGCCAGAATATATTGTAACAAGTTAACATTCATGGGCCAGCAAATGCCGGGCACTCTTTGCTTATTTGGCTGTGACCACAGGTCCTCTGTTCTGTGGTAGAGAACAGTTAGGTCATTCCTTGTCTTGCTTTCCTTAGGTAAGATAGCTCAGGACTGTTCTTGATGAGATGCAGATGCCATTCAGGTGCAGTATGTACTTCTCGTGCATGCTTAACTCTTCCTAGAGATATAGAAGTCATAGGGTGGAATGCATGTAAATATTTTGCAGTGCAGCTTGAAATGTCTCGGTGAACTGAGTTACAGAACGCTTTAATGGTGAAACCAGACAAATTACTTCATGCCAGCTAGAAATCTCTCTCTCTCTCTCTCTCTCTCTCTCTCTCTCTCTCTCGCTCGCTCTCTCCCCCTCCCTCTGTCCAGGCTTCTTGCGCAGTATGATGATGCCCTGAAATTTTTTTTATTGATGTTGCGACTAATGACACACTTCGAGAAAGTGAGACAGTACTGTAGGAATTTAATTATAAAACTGTGGTGTTCTTTCTTATCTTTCTGGATTTGTGTTGCTTATTGCCAACATACTTTCCATTTAAGATGCTGTCAGAATCCCCTCAAACCCACAGGATGTATTGTGACATTAAGGAAACAGTGATAACTGTATTGTAATGTTACATGAAGAAAAATCATGTAAAACCAACACCCCCGAAAGTTGTTCGTAACCAGTATCATAATCCCTGTCATTACAAATCTCTTGGTTAATTGCATGTACTTGCTGACATTTGACCCAATTTGCATTAGGACCAAGAGTTTCTAAGTTTAATTAAAAATGACATTCAAGAAATTGGCACTAGATGGAAGCTATTGGAATATACATAGACAGGAATGAACAGTAATTATGGGGCTGGATCCTGGAATACAGTCCCTAAGTCAAACCAGGGAGATGGTACACCTATATCCTCCAAGTTATCAACCATGATGATGCATTTGTGGTACACCCAAATCCCCTAAGTTATCATGCATAATGATGCATTTGTGCATATCCCTCTTGTCAGCTTGTGTGGAGAGACTATTTTCAGCAATAAACAGTATAAAAATCAAGCTAAAAAACAGATTCAGCTTGAGAATAATTACAGGAATTTCAGCAGCGAAAAATAAATGGGATATCTGCCTCCTGCCATGTTTTACCTATCAGCACATAACTTCTACGTCTGATGACTAATGACATCTACAAGAAAGTTGGGGATAAACAGGAAGAAGCCTACATTTGTGAGATAAATTACATAACTTTTTCTTAATCTTCTCTGTTATATTTAGGTAAATCATAATTTTATATTCTCTAGTATTGCACTCCTATCTGCTGAAATGTTTAATCTAACCCAAAACCAAATTAAGAGAAAAACAGTGCCTGTTTTATGCATTCACCTTCGTATGAGAGGAGTATTAATACACTGCAATATTCTGTGATAGTGAATCACTTTTAATGACACAATCGATTTACCCTTCAGCCTGTCTGCCCAATTTTGTGCATTTTGATGACCAGTCTGACTAAGCTTTTTGGTGATAATATACAGGCAAGTATTTTGTGCTGTACCTATTAGGCTTCGGAAATGTTATGTGATGTATGCTATGGTTGCATGATTGAATATGCTGTTTGAGTTCAGTGATACACACAAACTGATACCAAGAAGAATGTATTACAGTGAACACAAGCTGGTAGTGAATACGAACTTGTCCCTCACCGGAGTGTAAGATAGATGTGCAAATGCCTTTTGACATAGAGCTCCACCACATTTTTAAAGGTGGTTGACAGCTGTAGTACTGTCTTCAAAAATCACACTGGTGACGTTTCTGTGATAGAGTAGAAATGCATGCAATTTAGCTTCAGTGTACATGTGGAGAAATAATTGACATTACCAAGCTACACACATAAATAGTTGTTCAACCATGCACTAGACCTTCACCTTTTTGTCTGAGATGTATTGCCTTGATATAAACGAAAAGTCTTGTGGTAGTCCAGACAGCAAACTACTAAATTTGTAGTCAACACTTGATGAAGACAACTGAGGAAGCTATCAATGTATTGTGTAAAGATAAAAGGAACAAATCAGAAACAATCAATTTCTCCAGTTAAGTCTTGAGGGTCACATTATAATCAGTTCCATTCTCCAGTGCCAACTAAGGTTCTCACAAGTTTCGCTTTATAAGCTCAGAGTGAACAGCACTTGACAGGCTCTGTAGAACAGCCTAATTTTTCAGGGGAATAATTCATTGTACAGTATAAGAAAACCATTTCAAATTAGAAGAAGAAAGACCACAAATAATGGTGATAACACTTCATGTAATAAATGTATCAACAGATATATAAGAAATCCATGTCGAACAGTAAGCACCGTTAAAAAATGTCCTATATTTTGCTCTTCATTGCACAAGACATGGTGACAGGATGAACTTTTTAAACATTTCTTACAAAAAATCAGATATATTTTATGAAAGACAGCATGTTGACTGTGGATATTTCCCCTATTAGTATGGGAAATGAATCTAAAATCTAATCTCTCTACAGCGGTTTTTAGGTTTCATTTCCAACGATTGGAAATAAAACTGCTATACATACAGTCTATGGACTTTTATTTACAAAAATGTACAGTCTGAGAAATTTTTAAGGGTTTTGCAGCAGGACAGATTGTGCGCAGAGAAACAATTTTTAAGTAGAAATTCAATACCTTTTGCTGTTTCTGAGTTAATTAGCATTGAAATTAGCCAATTCAAGTAGCACATGAGAGACAGTGGTGCCAAACTTTTTCTTTGTGTGCTTTCCTCAAACTGAACAAGAGAATGATACATAAATTGGACATGGGTTGGTAGTAAGGATCAAGCCCAAGCCAAAGTCTGAGCAGTCTCGTGCACTATCATCTATGTTATGAGAACAACTGCCACTAACTGTATCTGCTGGGCTCCATGAATTTGTGTGCACAATAGCCTGATTGGCTAACTTCAGTGCTGATCAACTCGGAAATGGTGCAATGTATCAAATTTTTCCTTAAATATTATTCTTCAGCATTGGCTAACTTCAATGCTCAATCAACTCGGAAATGGTGCAATGTTTCAGATTTTTTCTTAACAATTATTCTTCAGCAGAACCTATTCTGCAACAGCCTTACAAGCTTTTGCAAACGGTTTCTGACCAACTTGTATATCTTGCACTGTTTCTTGTACACCGCATCAATCCATTATGGATCTGTTAAAAATGTGACAAGTTCTTCATTTCTTGCATCTCCAATACTATTCCCCTTGTATGATGTGTCCCACAGACATCTCCAGTCTTTAAACTTGTCTCTAAACTTCTCTGGAAACTCTGTCATCAATGTTTTTGCGGCCTCACTCTGTGTCGTTGTAGCTGTATTTGAACTGCGTGTAATGGCATGCGCATTGACAAGAAGTGGAACCTTTGTCAGATGCTTGGCACATTATTGCTACACAGCGCATGATTTGTTGGGCTGAAGTGGAGTGCAGATTGGCTGTCAGGTGGTCATATGAAGCAACTGCACAACAGCAATAATAATAATAATAATAATAATAAAATTGGGCAGTTGAATGGCCAACAACCTTACACATGTACAATTTATTGGTCAGTCAGCTGATGAATTGGTAATTGTGTAGGACCCTCTAACTACAAATTCTTTCAAGTTTCCTGTGTTCATGGACAAAATTTCTGTTTCCTCTGGTAGATAGCATAGCTATAGTGATGTTTCAAAATCGCATCTCTAACTGATGTACCCTACAAGCATCAAATCATTATCAACTTCCTTATTTTGTAGGAAGAAACTGTGGTGAATATTTGCAGATGTTGGTAAAGTCTACCAAACACCTGTAGTCAGCTGGAGTAAGGTTGGTTGCAGGGAATATCAGAAAGGGGTTCAGCGGCACCTCATGACTGCAGTGAGCAGGGAGACAATTGCTGCTGCAAAGGAACTGTAGATGAAGCTATCCAGGCTCTTGAGAACTTGGGAGTGCCTACATGCTGGTTTCCAAGCTACCTTGCAGTGGAATGCAAATCCCACAGAAAAAAACGTTTGTTCTGAGATGATGCAAAACTTTGAAACACTGGGGGAGGTCTATTTATTGCAGGTTGTGACAGGTAATGAAACCATACTGAGCAAATGAAAGTAAAAAAAAAAAAAAAAAAGGTTATGATAACATCATCCTCATGTGTTGAAGAAGTGGCTTTGTGACCAGAACAAGGACTTTTGCCAACAAGGCATACTGCCCTTGGATCTCACTGGAGGAGTTCCATAAGACTTGGAAGGAGATTATATGGAAAAATAGGGTGTCTAGTTAAAACATCATTCTTTCATATAATTTTCATTGCGATAAATAAATAATTGTTGAAGAAAAAACTAGTGAGCATTACTTTATGGGCAACCCTCATATGTGTAAATGACCAGTATAATGATACGTGAATAAATATATTTTTAGTAAATTAATGCAGGTACCAGTACTATATTCCTTGAACAACATGATCCACATCACAATGTGTTTCCTTATTTGATTAATGGATTACATGGGCAAATAGAGACATACAGGTTTGTAGATTTAGACAACGGGTGATACTGTGAACACTACATCACACTGACATCATTGTGAATATTTCTAGTTAAATACAACAAACATTGTATTTGGGAATTCTTCCAAAAAGAACACCTTCAGTATTCCTAACTGTGCAGTCAAGCATATTCTTCTCTAAGCATCATTAGTAATATTGTTAATATGTATTGAATGTAGTAGTTAATGTTGTTTCAAATGAGAAAAAAACACTATTAATCCTATCACATTTATTGTGTAGATTAGGATACACATTACCTATCTTTTGTAGCTAAAAATATTATTATTGGTTCAAAGAAACATGTATTATTATTGCAAAAAAATATGTTTCCCCTAAACATATTAGAAAGCAACAGTATTTTTTATGTCTTCCACTGTTTTTGAGTGAGGTCAAGCACTACACGCAAGCAAGCAAGTGAAATTTAAACTGTGACATGTAATTAATTTAAAATTTTTGTGTCCCATCTTGTGCTCAAACATTGCACAAGGACCAGTAAACACACAAAAAGAATAGAAGATATAAAAAGCAACAGATGAAGTCTAGTACATTTAGATGAACAGTATTTGGCTGAAAACAATACAGGTAGTAAATGTTCACTTGCAATAGACAGATAATATTTATTCTTATCTACATAATAAACGTAATTGAAGTGGCAACTGTGGTAGAATTTCTGCAGATATTAGCAACACAATTAATTCTTATTTTCATATTTCTTCCAGAGGCACCAGAAATTGGTCCAATAATAGTAAAACCAGACCTCCAAGAAGGCATGCGGATGAATCTAATGTGTGTTGTCAGCAAAGGGGACTTCCCGATTGCTATACAATGGCTAAAAGATGGAGTAGCAATAAATTATGAACAAGGAGTGTCTGAGAATAGTTTTGATGAGTATTCGAGCACCCTCAGTTTCAACAGCCTTATGATGAAACATACAGGAAATTACACTTGTCAGGCATCAAATGCTGCTGCTTCAAGGAACTACACAGTGGAAGTGGTTGTTAATGGTATCACCTTTAGTAGCAATTTATAGTATTCAACTAATTTCACTTTAAAATTATCTCATTGTAAAATTATCTCAGGTAATTCCAGAAACTGTTGTGTCGAGGTCAAAATATTAAATCTGCCGAAGTTTTGTTATAGCACATTGTAGATATAATTCCTGGGAAAATATACAGTAGTGCCCACTAGAAAGAGGTATTGGTGGATGCATGTCAAACTGAGGTTTTAAAATTAATTAGAAGGCACCCCTCTCTGCTACTACCCCCTCACTCGCACTACCATAAGCACACATAAACAATACACTACAGCCACCTGGATGCCTTATACCTAGAAGCACAGTTGGCCTTGGACACTTTAGTTATATGCAGTGCTATTGAAGGTTCCATGATAGTGTATTTGCCAAATTGTACACTATCTGATCCAAAGTATCTGGACACCCATTGTTCGACATTAATATAGGGTGTGCCCACTATTTACCTTTATGACAGCTTGAACTCTCCTGGGGACACATTCAGTGAGATGCCTGAATGTCTGTGGAGGAATGGCAGTCCATTCTTCATCATATCCATAATCAGAGAAGGCAGTGATTTTGGACGCTGAGGTCAAAAGGAAAGCCAATATTCTAATTCATCTTGGTGTTCCGTTGGGTTCAGGTCAGGATGCTGGGCGATCCACTCTGTTTTTGGAATGTTTTGTCCAAAACCATTGCATCATAAAATCTGCTTTATGACAGTGTCATGCTAATTCAAACAGCCATCGTCTCTGAACTGTCATTCTGCTATATACAGTACACAGAGTGCTGTAAAATATGTATTTCGATGATGGCACTAAACACGACGGCAGCTAACATTCTTCAGGCATTAGCGCAGGGTCTGCCACAGAATACGGGGTTACTCATCATCCCAGATCACATGTTTCCTGTCATCCACTGTCCATGGGCATCTCTACACCATCTCAAGCATCACTTAGCATTGACTACACAAATTTGTTGCTTATGAGGAGCTGTTTAACCATTTTACCACATTGTTTTTAATTTCCTATGCACAGTTATTTTCCTAGCTGGATTGGAATTCACAAGTGATTCCTACCACTAATTTCAAGTGATTTCTACAATCGCCCTCCACAATGCTTGGCAATCCCTGTTCGTTGGTACATGAGGTCTTCTCGTCTTGGTTCAGATGTGGTTATTCCTTCACGTTCCACTTCAGAATCACATCACCGGCAGTCGACTGGGACTGCTTTAAGTGAGTTAAAATGTACTTGCTAGATCTGTTACTCAGGTGATATCCAAAGGCTAGTCCATGTTCAAAGTCATTGAACTCTCCTGACCAACCCATGCTGCTGTTACTGCTTCTCTACTAACAGCATAATAATCCCTGCCTCCTCTTACACTGGCAGGTCCACCTCATGTGGACCATATGGTGATTGGATACTGTTTAGCAGGCCTTTTGACCTATTGTTGAGAAAGTACTAAGAGTACGGCACTCTTACTTATACAGAACCACCAGCCAGTGTGACTACAGCTCGGAGAACAGCAGTAAGATTACAATCTCATGTATTCAGAACCTTCTGCTGACCACAGGAGCCGCGCGGAGTAGCCGAGCGGTTTGAGGCGCCATGCCACAGACTGCGCGGTCCCTCCTGCCGGAGGTTCAAGTCCTTCCTCGGGCATGGATGTATGTGTTATTCTTAGCATAATTTAGTTTAAGTAGAGTGTAAGACTAGGGACCGATGACCTCAGCAATTTGGTCCCATAGGACTCCACACACATTTGAACATATTTTTGGCCACAGGATGATAGACTAATACTTACCATAAAGAAGATATGTTAAGTTGCAGACTGGCACAATTAAAAGATACTTAAGATATAGCTTTCAGCCCCAGCCTTCATCAGCAGAAGAGAAACCATACAAATACATACACACAAGCAAGCACATCTCATTGACACATGACTGCCATCTCTGGGAGCTCGATCTGCTGGAGTTGGCAGTCGTGTGTGAATAAGATGTGCTTGCTTGTGTGTATGAATGGTGTGGTTTCTCTTTTGTAGCTGATGAAGGCTGGTCGAAAGTGTTATGCAAGGGCCTATCTGTGACTCAATGTGCCTTCTTTACAGTAAGCAGCAATCTATTTTTTCCTACATTGTTGATATTCCTACGTGGAGTTTCCATTGTTCAGATACATAATTATACTTCTGCATTCTCCAACTGTGATGATGATGATGATGATGATGATGATGAATGTTACAGAAAGGTCTGCAAAGAATGGGTTTTTTGATTATACACTTGCTGACTACAAGTACAGCACATGCACTGTAGCTTAAGGAACTGATAGGAATGATTGTATGGGCCCCTTTTATGTATCCTTTTGTTCCAAACAGCACCGGTGTGAGATATTGACACAGAGTTGTTAAAATGCTGTTTGGTAGAATAAAAAATTATCAGTTATATATTTATGCTCAGGAATGGTTCTTTATTTTTACAGATTTGCTGGTTTCTTTTCACTGTCTGTTATCCTGCCTTATTTGCCCATGTTGCATTCCATATTTTAATAACATTGTCTTAAATTTCTTCAGTTGTTGATCAAATGTATCAGTTGATGAGTCCAATCAGACCTTTAAGAGATTATAAAGTTGACTTAGTAATGAATTCAATCATTACAGCCAATTGTCAGGAATGCAGATCATCAGAACTAATTCATGATAATTGCAAGAGAGATCAGAGATGAAAACCAACAGATTACTGTTGCACAAGATATCAGTAAAGTAAAACACATAGTTGTTCCCACCACGCCCATAAGTGCTTGAGATTTTAATTCTTGAACTCAGAAATTCCTACAGCGTGGCAGCACCATTGATGCTTAATTTTTGCCAGTACCTTCATCAGTCAGCATGCTGTTTGTCCATATTAATCAACTTGATGCTGAACTTTCCTGTGTTGGTTAGCTCACTAATATAGTGGTGCATCCCATTAGTGTATTCTGTTTGAACATAATACACACCATTGTGATTCACAATGGAACATTCCCAAGTGGAAATAATGATCTTGATGAAACTTGATGGGTGTGCAGAGAGGGCAAAATAATGCAATACTTATTTTTTTTGTTTCTGCCTAGTTTCATTTTTATAGGGTGTATTAGGTTCAGTGGGCATATCTTTGAAATGGTGAGCTATGCAAATGTTTTTCATGTAAAAGTTCATATGTAACTAATGAACTTGAGAACTGTATAACTGACTTGAGTAATAATTTGAAATTTTGCAAAATGCCTCACCAATAATTAATCATGAAAAATAAAAAGTTTTGTCACAGCATTAATTAAAGAAGCTTTCAAGCCACATATATCCATGAGTAATGAAACTATTCTCTGAAATACTATTCTTGGGAAATAAGCTGTATGCAGTGTGCTGTTGGAGTAGTTTCAACATACCTAATTAAAATACCCAAACATTCATTATTATCCTCATTATTTATGTCACTTGCATTTGTTTTATGTTTTAAATTGTTAGCTTATGTTTTGCCATTCATGTCTGTCCTTTTTTTCACACACATGTATTGTGTTAATTGAAAGTAATTAGTAACTGATTTTGTATCATAATAATCATTAAGTACAGCAGAACCCCACTAATCCAAACCCCAGTAATCCAAATGTCCGGTTAATCTGAACATGATAAATGTTAATCTAAGTACAGAAAGCTGTGTGGTAAACTGCTGTACATACACATTATTTTTTTTTACACAGTGCAGTAAACATGTATTAGAAAAATTGGCAAGGAAACAATAGGTTTAAGCAATGCATAACATTGAAAGAAAAGCTGTCAAACTTACTAAAATACAGTGGACATTTTATCCCTACTTTTTAGATGACAAAAACTCAGTCATTGCTTTTTGGCATAATGAAGACAGTCTGTTATATGACACATAGTTTCTCCATAGTCTCATAAACATCAAATCAGCAGGTGTAGCAGTGGGCTGTTGCTCCAAATAACACAGTGCAAGGTCAAGAGCCTCTGCTGCATCACTGCGTGGCACCAGCTCTCCTTTGTCACTTTCAGGCACATTGTCACTTCCATCACAGCAGTCCACTTCTTCCTGGTCTTGAGTCACAGCAGCAACTAAATCAGCATCAGTAAGGTTCTCCACACATGCCCCATTCACTGCCATCCACTCACCTACATCTCCTTCACTAGCTTCTTCACATCCAGGGATTGTCTGCATCATTTGTAGTAGATTTTCCTCTTCATTTTCAACTAGGTTGTCCTGAAATTCAGGAGATGTCCACAGTTTTCTCCACAATTTTTTCAGAGTATTTTCTGATATACTACGCCATGCCTCAGCGGCCCAATGAACAACATTCTTCACATTGGCCTTTTTTATTTTGTCCACTGAAGGAATGCTGTCATCTTGGATCAGCATTCTTAAAAATTGTTTTCTGTAAATCAGTTTTCATATTTGCAGTACGCCCTGGTCCATCGGCTGTAGAAGTGGTGTAACATTCGGCAGCAAAAACATCGCCACAATTTCTCCATCACATAATTCCTCAGTACTGGGGTGATATGGTGCACTGATCATGAAAACATTCTTTGAACAACATACCATCCACCCATGCTTTTTCTGTATGTGGTAATATATGGACAGGGACTTCATGTTGCAATTTTTAAGAGCTCTGGGCCTAGCAGATTTACCAGTCAACACTAAAGGCAGCTTGTGATTACCAGCAGCATTGCTGCAAGCTAATAAAGTCACACGATCCTTGCACATTTGAAAACCAGGAGCATGGTCTTAGGCTTTTGATGCCAGGCTTTTTTCTGGCAATGCCCTAAAATTAAGGCCAGTCTTGACAGCACTATAAATTTGTTGTGGAGAATACTTTCCCTCTCTTATTATTTTTCACTCACCCAAGTATCCTTTCACTGCATCATAGTCAGAAGAAAGCTTCTCTCCAGTAATTGTTAACTGACAGATTCCATGATGTTTTTGAATATGTCCAACCAACCCGTACTTGCACTAAAAGACCCATCAAAATTCATTAACTTGTTCCGTTAAACAGCCTTCTCCTGAACCAGCATTCCACTCAGAGGAGTTCCCCTTTCTCTTTCTTGCGTAAACAAAAGGAAAAGAGCTTCATCCACTTCATCGTACTGGGACTATTTCAAACTCAGCTGAATTTTGAGTGTTTTTACCAAATACATTGTACGTGACTGTTCAACTTTAACTTGGTTCTTCTTCCAATCACAAATGGTTGCTTTATGAACACCCAGTTTCGTTGTCAGTTTAGATACATTCTCACCATTGTCTGTCTGCTTCAAAGCATTCTGTTTTCCTTTGAGAGTTAATGTTGAATGTTTCCGTTTACTCATGACGAAAATACATACAGCTCTACACCTGAACAAATACAATACAACTGTTAATACAACTGTAACACATGCCAGCAATCAATAACTAATGTAACCAAGCACTTTGCAAGCCAACTGGCAGTGCACTAACCTCAGACACTACAAAGGACTCAACAAGGGCAAGGACTGAGAGTGAGCCATTGTTCCCACACTTGTTCCCATTTGTTACCATGGTGTACCTACTTACCTGCTTGGTATACTGCATTTTAGAAACTAGTCACCGTAATTCTGGCTAATCCGAACAAATTGGTAATCCAAACAAGGTCCGGTCCCAATTACTTCGGATTAATGGGTCTGTCCTGTACTGATAATCTGTAAGGAAAAGCTTAAACATACCTTTTTTTGCACCTCACACATAAAATGAATGCTATTTCTTCACAATTTACATGACAGAGAACACAATATGAAACAAAACTCAGCAGGATTTCAAATTGTTGCACATCATAAACTAAATATCTAGATTTGTGTCGTGGATATTTCAGAACACTGGTGAGTCCTGGCGAAGAAAATTTCTTATGTACTAATGACTGCAGCTTGATTTTATTGTTTCTCGAGTAGAGATTACATCATAATCATTCAACTGAATTAGATTTGAAATTTTCTCACAAAGTTCTCCCAACATTGAAAGCTGCATATGCCCCATTGCTGTACCTGTGCCATTGCCCCCTTTGGCTTCACGAGATGAGAGGGTTTCTTATACTCAGTTATGATGCTTGAAACAGTTCTCTCACTCTGACTACCCCAAGAATTTAAAGGAAATACAATTTTTTCTCTCTCAATCGGAAAAAAACCATCTTTCAAATATCTTTTGACCTAGTCGGACGTTTGTTTACTAGATTTTGATACTTGCACAAGACATTTGGGGCTTCATAAAGCGATTTTTAAATTTCAGTCCAAACTCATTAGTTTCTTTTAAAACTATAATAAGGCAGGTGATCAGAGTGAAAACACCATTTAGAGCATTGAATCCGGGAACAAGAAACCTCTAAATCTGTTGACCCCAAAGGGCTTGGCAGTACAGATACAGCGATATGACATATACAGCTTTGAATATTGGAAGAAGTATGTGGAAAGATTTTCAGATTTATGTGTGTTGGATAATAGTACTATCAGTCCTCACTTGAGAAACAATATAATATAGCCACAGTCACCAGTACATAATTAATTACCTTTGTCAAGGGTTACCAATGTACTGATAAATGTCTGATACAAATCGGGATAATTAGGGGATCATCCATGACAATTTGGAATTTCTCCATCATGTATATTATGCAATGACAATTCATTCATTTTATATGTATGGTATAAAAAAAAGTTATGTTTTAAGCACTTCTTAGTGATTGTCTTCACTGCAATGATTTTGTATCATAATAATGAATTACTTATTATTTTCAATTAACAAAATACACATATATGAAATGGTAAACATAAGAAAAATATCCATGAATGTAAAATGTAAAATAACGATTTAAACATAAAGCAAATGTAAGTAAAATAAGTAAGTGGAATAATAATGAATGTTTAGATATTATAATTAGGTATGTTGAAAATACTCCAACAGCACTTTGTATACAGCTCTTTTTCCAAAAAAGGTATTTCAGAAAAACATTTATTACACATGGGTGACCAAATGAGGTGGCGCAGTGGTTAGCACACTGGACTTACATACAGGAGGACGGTGGTTGAAACCTGTGTCCAGCCATCCTGATTTAGGTTTTTCATAATTTCCCTAAATCGTTTCAAGCAAATGCTGGGATGGTTCCTTTGCAAGGGCATGACCAGCTTCCTTCCCCATCCTTCCCTAACGTGATGGGACAGATGAC
This sequence comes from Schistocerca serialis cubense, assembly GCF_023864345.2. NCBI lineage: Eukaryota > Metazoa > Arthropoda > Insecta > Orthoptera > Acrididae > Schistocerca > Schistocerca serialis. The sequence goes on from NW_026048486.1 coordinate 235,007, forward strand.
TTTGCTTTTTTTTCCATTCCCCCTAGTCAACTAACACATGGATGAATGTGGCTTGCAAGCTTCTTTAATTTATGTTGTATAACAAAGGTTTTCAATTTTTGAAGCGACTTAATGGTGGTGGGGTATGCATAAATTTCAAATTCTTACAACAGATGATGATACAGTTTTCACGTTTGTTCATTCAATACATACTAACTTTTATATGAAACAAATTTTCATATATCACAATACTGAGTTGACGACCTTTCGCTCACAGCTCCAGGCTGCGTTGCCTTCCATTACACAGCTTGAGGCTGCTGCCAAGGGGCATCACTGTGGGGGGGGTTGTATGCAGGGATGCAAGAGACGTCGAGTACGTCCCACATGTCCCCCATTTGGTCCACTGCTGTGACCACACCGGGTACTGCCTGCACTGAGGTTGACCCCTCACCCGTGGTCGATCATTCCAAAGTCTGGCAGGCAGCGAAAAACTTTATGAGGGGCCGATCATAGGGCCTCCTCAGTTCGTTTGATGGTCATCCACCCTGTTCCAGAGGAAGCTTCTTGGCCCACAAGATCTGGGCATTCACAGTGGGTGCGTTTGCTGGTAGTTGGGAGCTCCAACATTAGACGCGTAATGAGGCCCCTTAGGAACATGGCTGGTAAAGGGGGATAGAAAGCCAGTGTGCATACCAGGGGTAGTCATTCTGGATGTGGAAAGGCTGCTTCTGGATGCCATTAAGAGTACAGGGTGCTGCCAACTGCTGGTGGTGGCTCATTTAGGTACCACTGATGTATGTTACTTTGGATCAGAGGAGATTCTTCCTGGTTTTGGGTGGCTAGCAGAGATGGTAAAGACTGCCAGTCTTGCTTGTGAGATTTAGGAAGAGCTCACCATCTGCAGCATTGTCAATAGAACCAAGTGATGCAGAGCCAAATGGAGGGTCTGAATCAGAGTCTCAAGCGGTTCTGTGACCATGTAGGCTGCAGATTCCTTGACTTGCACCATCGCGTGGTGGGTTTCCGGGTTCTGCTTAATAGGTCAGGAGTTCACTGCACACAGGACTGGGTGGTTTCTTAGGCCTCAGGGAATGACAGAAAGGGCATCTGTCTAAAAGGGGGTAGGTAAAACATGGTAAGTTAGTAGTAGAAACAGTCTGTATTGTAGTTGTAAATTGTCGTAGCTGTGTTGGGAAAGAACCAGAGCTCCAAGTCATAATAGAAAGCGCTGAAGCTCAAATAGTTACAGGCACAGAAAACTGTGCTAAAACCGGAAATAAGTTCAGCATAAATTTTTTTCAAATGCTCTAATAGTGTTCAGAAAGGATAGATTAAATACAATTGGTGGTGGAGTATTTATTGCTGTCAGAAGTAGTTTGCCTTGTAGTGGAATTGAAATAGATAGTTCCTGCGAAATAGTATGGGTAGAGGTCATACTTGATAAATGGACTAAACTATTAATTCGATCATTCTACCATTCTACCAACCCCCGACTAGGAAGATATAGTTGCTGAATAGTTCAAAGAAAACTTGAGTCTCATTTCAAATAGGTACCTCACTCATACAGTTATAGTCGGTGGTGACTTTAATCTACCCTCGATATACTGGAAAAATTATACGTTTAAAGCTGGCCCCAGGCGTAAAATGTCATCCAAATTTGTGCTGAATGCTTTCTCAGAAAATTATTTTGAGCAATTAGTTCATGAGCCCACTAGAAGTGTAAACGGTTGCGAAAGCATACTTGACCTGTTAGCAACAAATAATCCTGGACAAATAGTGAGTATCGTGATGAATACGGGGATTAGTGACCACAAGGCAGTAGCTGCTAGGCTGAATACTATAACTCTTACAACCATCAAAAAGGAACACAAAGTATATCTTTTTAAAAATGCTGATAAAAGTGCTCTTAACGCCTTTTTAAGAGACAGTCTGCACTCTTTCTGATCTGATCATGTAAGTGTAGAAAAGGTATGGCAAGATTTCAAAGAAACAGTGTCGACAGCAATGGAGAGAAATATATACACCGCATAAATTAATAAGTGATGGTACTGATCCCCCACGGTACACAAAATGGGTCAGTTTGCTGTTGCAGAAGCAGTGAAAAAAGCATACCAAATTTAAAAGAACGCAAAATCCCCAAGATTGGCAAAGTTTTGCAGAAGTTCGAAATATAGTGCGTACCTCAATGCAAGATGCTTTCAATAATTTCCACAATGATAGTCTGTCTCAAAATCTGGCAGAAAACCCAAAGAGATTCTGGTCATACATAAAGTAAATTAGTGGCAAGACAATCAATACCTTCACTGCGTGATAAAAATTGTGAAGTCACTGATGACAGTGCCACTAAAGCAGAATTATTAAACACAATTTTCTGAAACTCCTTCACCAAAGAAGATGAACATTCTTGAATTCCAATCAAGAACAACTGCCAAAATGAGAAGCATGGAAATAGATATCCTCGGTGTTGCAAAGCAGCTTAAATCACTTAACAAAAGCAAGGATTCTGGTCTGGATTGTATACCAGTCAGGTTCCTTTCAGAGATGCTGACACAGTAGCTCCATATTTAGCAGTTATATACAACCACTCGAACTCAGAATGATCCTTACCTAAAGACTGGAAAATAGCTCAGGTGACACCAATACCCAAAAAGGGAAGTAGGAGTAATCCATTGAATTACAGGCCCATATCACTAACGTCAATTTGCAGTAGGGTTTTGGAACATATTCTGTATTCCAACATTATGAAGTACCTTGAAGAAAACAATTTATTGACATGTAGTCATCATGGATTTAGAAAATATCATTCTTGCAAAACAGAACTAGCTCTTGATACTCATGAAGTAATTAGTGCTATCAACAGGGGATGTCAAATTGATTCCATATTTTAAGATTTCCAGAAGGCTTTTGGCACCATTCCTCACACAAGTCTTCTAACCAAAGTGCGTGCCTATGGAATATCGCCGCAGTTGTGCAACTGGATTTATGATTTCCTGTCAGAAAGGTCACAGCTCGTAGTAATAGACGGAAAATCATTAAGTAAAACAGAAATAATATCCGACATTCCCCAAGGGAGTGTTATAGGCCCTCTGTTTTTCATGATCTATATTAACGGCATAGGAGACAATCTTAGTAGCCGTCTTCGATTGTTTGCAGATGATGCTGTCATCTACTGTCTTGTAAAGTCATCAGATGACAAAAATGAATTGCAAAATGATTTAGATATCTGTATGGTGCGAAAAGAGGCAGTTGACCCTGAATAAAGAAAAGTGTGAAGTTATCCACATGAGTACTAAAAGAAATTCGCTAAATTTCAATTATGCGATAAGTCACAAAAATCTGAAGGCTGTAAATTCAACTAAACACTTAGGGATTACAATTACAAATAACCTAAATTGGAATGATCACATAGATAATGTTGTGGGTAGAGCCAACCAAAGACTGCGATTCATTGGCAGAAAACTCAGAGGTGCAACAGGTCTACTAAAGAGACTGCTTACACCATGCTTGTCCTCCAAATTCTGGAGTATTGCTGTGCGGTGTGGGATCTGCGTCAGATGAGACTGACTGATGACATCGAAAAAGTTCAAAGAAAGGCAGCTGCTTTTGTGTTATTGCGATGTAGCGGAGATAGTGTCACAGACATGATACATGAATTGGAGTGGCACTCATTAGAACAAAGGAATTTTTCATTGAGATGGGATCTTCTCGTAAAATTTCAATCGCCAGTTTTCTCCTCCAATTGAAAAACATTCTGTTGGCATCCACCTACATAGGAAAGTATGATCATCATTATAAAATACGAGAAATTAGGGTTCACACAGAAAAATTTAAGTGCTCGTTCTTCCCGCGCACCGTTCAAGAGTAGAACGGTAGAGAGACAGCTTGAAGGTGGTTCATTGAACCCTCTACCAGGCACTTTATTGTGAACAGCAGAGTAATCATGTAGATGTACACACTCGCCAGGTTTCATTGAGATCACTTATTTACACTCGCGAATGTTACCCTGTCAGTGCAACAACTACTCTGCTACCATAGAACACACTTGTGCATTTTCATTTACATCTGCACCTATGCTCTGCAAACCACTGTGACGTGCGTTGGAGAGGTTATGTCCTACTTTACCTGTTATTTGGGTTGTTTTCTGGTCCATTCATAAATGGAATGCGGTAAGGAGGATTGCTTCAATGCCTCCGTGCATGCAGTAATCATTCTGATCTTATCCTTAGGATCCCTATGTAAGCGATATGAAGGGGTTTGTGGTATATTCCTAGAGTCATCATTTTAAACTGGGTCATAACTTAATAAGTAGGCTTTCTCACAAGGGAACCTCCCCATCGCACCCCCCTCAGATTTAGTTATAAGTTGGGACAGTGGATAAGCCTTGAAAAACTGAACACAGATCAATCGAGAAAACAGGAAGAAGTTGTGTGGAACTATGAAAAAATAAGCAAAATATACAAACTGAGTAGTCCATGTGCAAGATAGGCAACATCTAGGGGAGTCTAAGCTCAGGAGTTCTGTGGTCCCGTGGTTAGCGTCAGTAGCTACGGAAAGAGAGGTCTTGGGTTCAAGTCTTCCCTCGAGCGAAAAGTTTAATGTTTTATTTTCAGACAATTATTATCTGCCCGTCCGCCCGCCCGATGCAAGGTAACTGCGCTGTAGTATGGGGACGCTAGATCTAAACAAACATCGAAACACACGAAGTCAGTCGACTACAGCGCACGGAAGAGAGAGTACTCCTGCTAACGAGACTCCCTGGCTGGCAGTTGACTGTTCACTACTTTGGACGAGAGTGCATTAAATACGTGAGATGTATTCCGTGCGCAATATGAATCCAGCAAATAAAGCTCGTGACTTCAATAACAAGGTCAATGAATATTTACCGAACTATAAATTTGTGGTGTGGTCGCAAAACACAGACACTAAACTTATTACAGTGAACAGAGACGTCAATAAACGAACGGACAGATCATAACTTTGCAAAAAATAAAAAAGTAAACTTTTCACTGGAGGGAAGACTTGAACCAAGGACCTCCCGTTCCACAGCTGCTCACACTAACCACGGGACCATGGCAGTCCTGAGCTCACACTGTCCTTGATGTTGCCTATGTTGAACATGGACTACTCAGTTTGTATATTTTGCTTATTTTTTTCATTGTTCCACACAACTTCTTCCTGTTTTCTCGATTAATCTGTGTTCAGTTTTTCAAGACCTATCCACTGTGCCAACTTATAACTAAATCTGAAGGGGGTGCGACGGGGAGGTTCCTTTGTCAGGATAGTTTACCGAGCAAGGTGGTGCAGTGGTTAGTGCACTGGACTCGCATTCAGGACAACATTTCAAACCCCTGTCCGGCCATCCTGATTTAGATTTCCCTAAATTGCTTCAGGCAAATGCTGGGGTGTTTCCTTTGAACAGGCATGTGCGACTTCCTTCACCATCCTTCCCTAATCCTATGGGACAGATGACCTAACTGTTTAGTCCCCTCCTCCAAATCAACCAACCAGGATAGGTTATGTCTATTATCCAGAGTCTGCCGCCAGTTCAGTTTCTTCAGCACCACTGTAACACTTTCCCATGGATCAAACGAACCTGTGACTGTTCGTGCTGCCCTTCTTTGCTTACGCTCAGTATCCCCTATTGGTCATATTCGTGGTGGGTCCCACACATTCGAGCAACCCGCCCAGGGGGCTCGCCCCTCTTCGGTGGATTTTTCCCCTCCGTTGGGAACATGTCTGAGATGTTATTGGGAAAGTTCTGCATTGTCTGTCCCTGACGTAAGAACAGTTTAATCTTCATTTTTCGCGCCCTTTTCCTATCTTTTTTCCCTACTCTTGTTCTACTGCTTCAGTGTTTGAAGCTCCTGTTTTTCTTCTTCCTTCCTGATCATCTGTCAGGTGTTCGGGAGGTGTGACCTGAGGTGTGAACAATCACCTAACGTGGATGCTCCCTCTTGTGAAGCAGGGCCCCAGTTGGAAGGAGCACGCCATCGGAGATGGTGACAATCATGGGGGATTTCCTCACAATGAGTCAATCATCTTCACAATCAATGTCTACAAAACATTTTTGTAATGAGACTAATGATTGAAAGACCCTTCCCGATGCACCACGGTTCCTTGAGGTCTCACGTTCTGTATATGGTCAGTCCTTCCCCATGGTAAATCTGTTTATTATTCAGAAATCTGTTGATGCAATTGCTGGCCTTGTAAAATCCTGCTCTCGTTTATGGAATGGCACTTTACTTTTGGAGATTACTTCTGATTCTCAAGCAGAACAATTGCGAGCATGTCGAGGCCCATAAAACTTTGAATTCTTCCTGTGGTATAATTTATACCAGGCTGCTTGATGGTCTAACTGAGACTGAAATCCAGTCTTACCTCTCTGATCAGGGTGTCATTGCCGTCCATCGTGTAATGAAGAAGGTAGATTCCTCCTTAGTGCCCACCCGCACTCTTTTCCTTACCTTTGATAGAGTGATGCCGCCAACCAAGGTCAAAGTAGGCTTTTAAATTATCACAGTCCAGCCGTGCATTCCGAACCTGATGCAGTGCTACTATTGTAATCATTTCAACCACACTAGAATGTCTTGTCAAGGTAGGGATGCACATGAGGGCGATTGTCCGCCTCCTCCTCCCTGTTGTACCAACTGCAATGGGGGCTATACCGCCTCCTCTCGGCATTGTCCCATGTATCTTGATGAGCGGGCTTTTCAAGAGATCCAGGTAAAAGAAAAAGTGCCCTACCCAGTCGTTCCCAAGTTACTGGCTAGTCACAAACCCTGTGTTCTCCCATCTGGCACCTATAGTTCCGTTCTTGATATCCCTCGCTCCATGGAGGACATGGCCATGCTGACATCCGACCTTACTTTCAGCTCTGAGGTTGTGAAATCGCCTAGTGTCAAGGTAGTATCACCATCCCCCTGCCCAGCTGTGCAACAACCCGTCAAAATCTCGCCTCAAAGGGTGAAGCCACCAGTTACACAACCGGTAGGCTGGAAAGGGTAGGAGTACTGTGTAAACTTGCTCCATCCCTCCAGGCAAACAACACCCGAGTCTTCCTCTAACTGGAAAGGCTCAAAGGAGTCCACCAAAGGTAGTCTTCACCTTTGCCAACTCAAAGATTCTCTTCGACAGTGTCACCATGTGGTACCTTAGGATGGCCAGCCTCTGTATTGCCGGTGCTCACCACCAACTGTTTTTCAGCGTTGACCTCCACAGACCGACCGCACAATCAAGCTGACGCATCTGTGGACCCCATGGAGCAGGATTGTCCTGCTTCTGAGCTCTGTAGTAGCGACTTGTCCTCCAATGGAATGTTCACAGCCTTTGGTCCCGCAAAGAGGGTTTACGACTGCATTTAGCGCTGCAGCCTCCCCTTGTACTCCGCCTTCAGGAAATGAAATTGCGCCCTTACAACCACTTTGAGCTTTCACATTACTTACGAATTCGTTTTTGCCTTCCCCCTGAGGTCGGCATTCCATCTCATGGGGGCATCATGCTGCTCATATGGGATGACATTCATAGTCAGCCCATCTCCCTGACTACCCGTCTTCAAGCTGTTGCAGTTCGCCTTTTCCTTCCCCGTCTAACTTTTTCCCTCTGTACCATTTATGTCTCTCCGTCATTTGATGTTACCAGGGCAGACTTTCTTCAGCTTATTGGACAGCTACCTCCCCCAATTTTTGCTACTCGGTGCAATGTGTTTCATTCCCTTTAGGGGTTCTCCCAGGGCCTGACAGAGAGGTGACCTCTTGGCTGACCTTAACCAAATTAACCTTTTTTGCCTTAACACAGAGCACCCACTTTCCTTTCCAACTCCTCACACACCTATTCCCATTTGGACCTATCCTTTTGCACTGCCCATCTAGCCCAATATCTTGAGTGGTCCATTCTTTGTGACACCTACTCGAGGTTGACTGGCAGCTTTACCCCTCCCTGGCGACCTTAGACGAACAAGATTTCCCCAGTTGTGATGACCAAGTATAATATCTCACCTACATTATCCTTACTGCTGCACCGTGTTCCATTCCTTGCACTTCCCCTTTACCATGTCATGTCCCAGTCCCTTGGTGGGGCCTGAGGGCACATTACCCGGATGCTGGCATGAAGCCACCATCATATCCATACCTAAGCTCAGTAAGGACAAAAACCTTCCTTCTACCTACTGCTCCATATCTCTTACAAGCTGTGTTTGCAAAGTGATGGAATGTATGGTTCATGACTGGCTGGCATGGTGGCTTGAGTCTCATAATTTATTGACGAATGAACAGTGTGGATTTCGAGCGCGGCGTTCTGCAGTTGACCCTCTCGTTACTTTGTCCACCCATGTCATGAATGCTTTTCTGCAGAAATCCCCGATCGTGGCCATGTTTTTCGATTTGGAAAAGGCCTACGAAACCTGCTGGAGGACTGGTATCCTCTGTACTATTGTGATATCAGATGCCAAACATGGCATATTGACACCAAATGTAGTGGATGCCTGACAGGAGGTGCCATATTAAGACTTGGTGATAACTTTCCTAATGATTTATTCGTTTCCTCTACAAAGCTCAGTTCACATCAGTTTGTGTCACAGGCCCCGCAATGCCAAGGTAGCACCACCAGCGACCTGTGCAACGCAACGCTGCGTCGGGCCGACCTTGTTCGCCAGCCGTAGAGTTTCGATTACGTCAGGATGGCTATGCCAGCAGCCGACTCAGTGACCACAGTCCTTGTTGTCACTGCACTGCTCCACGGGGAGCAGTAGGCCAGCCCTGCTGCTGCTTCTTCCTCGCTAGCGTAGCTAGGAACGCAGTGGCAATGACCACCTGCGATGTTGTTGTTGTTGTGGTCTTCAGTCCTGAGACTGGTTTGATGCAGCTCTCCATTCTACTCTATCCTGTGCAAGCTTCATCATCTCCCAGTACCTACTGCAACCTACATCCTTCTGAATCTGCTTAGTGTATTCATCTCTTGGTCTCCCTCTACGATTTTTACCCTCCACGCTGCCTTCCAATGCTAAGTTTGTGATCCCTTGATGCCTCAAAACATGTCCTACCAACCGATCCCTTCTTCTAGTCAAGTTGTGCCACAAACTTCTCCCCAATCCTATTCAATACCTCCTCATTAGTTACGTGATTCTTCTGTAGCACCACACCTCAAAAGCTTCTATTCTCTTCCTGTTCAAACTATTTATCGTCCATGTCTCACTTCCATACATGGCTACACTCCATACAAATACTTTCAGAAACGACTTCCTGACACTTAAATCTATACTCGACGATAGCAAATTTCTCTTCTTCAGAAACGATTTCCTTGCCATTGCCAGTCTACATTTTATATCCTCTCTAGTTCGAACATCATCAGTTATTTTACGCCATAAATAGCAAAACTCCTTTACTACTTTAAGTGTTTCATTTCCTAATCTAATTCCCTCAGCATCACCCGATTTAATTTGACTACATTCCATTATCCTCGTTTTGCTTTTGTTGATGTTCATCTTATATCCTCCTTTCAAGACACTGTCCATTCCGTTCAACTGCTCGTCCAAGTCCTTTGCTGTCTCTGACAGAATTACAATGTCATCGGCGAACCTCAAAGTTTTTACTTCTTCTCCATGAATTTTAATACCTACTCCAAATTTTTCTTTTGTTTCCTTTACTGCTTGCTCAATATACAGATTGAATAACATCGGGGAGAGGCTACAACCCTGTCTCACTCCTTTCCCAGCCACTGCTTCCCTTTCATGTCCCTCGACTCTTATAACTGCCATCTGGTTTCTGTACAAATTGTAAATAGCCTTTCGCTCCCTGTATTTTACCCCTGCCACCTTCAGAATTTGAAAGAGAGTATTCCAGTTAACATTGTCAAAAGCTTTCTCTAAATGCTAGGAACGTAGGTTTGCCTTTTCTTAAACTTTCTTCTAAGATAAGTTGTAAGGTTAGTATTGCCTCACGTGTTGCAACATTTCTACGGAATCCAAACTGATCTTCCCCGAGGTCCGCTTCTATCAGTTTTTCCATTCGTCTGTAAAGAATTCGCGTTAGTATTTTGCAGCCATGACTTATTAAACTGATAGTTCGGTAATTTTCACATCTGTCAACACCTGCTTTCTTTGGGATTGGAATTATTATATTCTTCCTGAAGTCTGAGGGTATTTCGCCTGTCTCATACATCTTGCTCACCAAATGGTAGAGTTTTGTCATCACTGGCTTTCCCAAGGCCATCAGTAGTTCTAATGGAATGTTGTCTACTCCCGGGGCCTTGTTTCGACTCAGGTCTTTCAGTGCTCTGTCAAACTCTTCACGCAGTATCTTCTCTCCCATTTCGTCTTCATCTACATCCTCTTCCATTTCCATAATATTGTCCTCAAGTACATCGCCCTTGTATAAACCCTCTATATACTCCTTCCACCTTTCTACCTTCTCTTCTTTGCTTAGAACTGCGTTGCCATCTGAGCTCTTGATATTCATACAAGTGGTTCTCTTCTCTCCAAAGGTCTCTATAATTTTCCTGTAGGTAGTATCTATCTTACCCCTAGTGAGACAAGCCTCTACATCCTTACATTTGTCCTCTAGCCATCCCTGCTTAGCCATTTTGCACTTTCTGTCAATCTCATTTTTGAGACGTTTGTATTCATTTTTGCCTGCTTCATTTACTGCATTTTTATATTTTCTCCTTTCATCAATTAAATTCAATATTTCTTCTGTTATCCAAGGATTTCTATTAGCCCTCGTCTTTTTACCTACTTGATCGTCTGCTGCCTTCACTACTTCATCCCTCAGAGCTACCCATTCTTCTTCTACCGTATTGCTTTCCCCCATTCCTGTCAATTGCTCCGTTACGCTCTCCCTGAAACTCTCTACAACCTCTGGTTCTTTCAGTTTATGCAGGTCCCATCTCCTTAAATTCCCACCTTTTTGCAGTTTCTTCAGTTTCAATCTGCAGTTCATAACCAATAGATTGTGGTCAGAGTCCACATCTGCCCCTGGAAATGTCTTACAATTTAAAACCTGGTTCCTAAATCTCTGTCTTACCTTTATATAATCTATCTGATACCTTTTAGTATCTTCAGGATTCTTCCAGGTATACAACCTTCTTTTATGATTCTTGAACCAAGTGTTAGCTATGATTAAGTTGTGCTCTGTGCAAAATTCTACCAGGCGGCTTCCTCTTTCATTTCTTCCCCCCAATCCATATTCACCTACTACGTTTCCTTCTCTCCCTTTTCCTACTGACGAATTCCAGTCACCCATGGCTATTAAATATTCGTCTCCCTTCACTACCTGAATAATTTCTTTTATCTCGTCATACATTTCATCTATTTCTTCATCATCTGCACAGCTAGTTGGCATATAAACTTGTACTGCTGTAGTAGGCATGGGCTTAAGTCTATCTTGGCCACAATAATGCGTTCGCTATGCTGTTTGTAGTAGCTAACCTGCACTCCTATTTTTTTATTCATTATTAAACCTGCTCCTGCATTACCCCTATTTGATTTTGTATTTACAACCCTGTATTCACCTGACCAAAAGTCTTGTTCCTCCTGCCACCGAACTTCACTAATTCCCACTATATCTAACTTTAACCTATCCATTTCCCTTTTTAAATTTTCTAACCTACCTGCCCGATTAACGGATCTGACATTCCACGCTCCGATCCGTAGAACGCCAGTTTTCTTTCTCCTGATAACGACGTCCTCTTTAGTAGTCCCCGCCCGTAGATCCGAATGGGGGACTATTTTACCTCCGGAATATTTTATCCAAGAGGACGCCATCATCATTTAATCGTACAGTAAAGCTGCATGTCCTTGGGAAAAATTACAGCTGTAGTTTCCCCCTGCTTTCAGCCGTTCACAGTACCAGCACAGCAACGCCGTTTTGGTTAATGTTACAAGGCCAGATCAGTCAATCATCCAGACTGTTGCCCCTGCAACTACTGAAAAGGCTGCTGCCCCTCTTCAGGAACCACATGTTTGTCTGGCCTCTCAACAGATACCCCTCCATTGTGGTTGCACCTATGGTACGGCCATCTGTATCGCTGAGGCACGCAAGCCTCCCCACCAACGGCAAGGTCCATGGTTCATGGAGGGCGATACGGCAACCGAAAGTGAGGCCCTCGCCACAGAAGTCTCTGGCGTGTGTCGGGAGCTGAGACAACTGCCCGTGGTTGTGAGCCGAAGAATGGCTCACCCTGGCTGGCTGCAGACCCTGCATCGGCCTCAGAAGGTCGAACCAATGACCCGCTGTGGACTGGGACGCTGTCGCCCCATCTGTTGCTGCATGTAGCGCAGCAGAGTGACACGCCCCGCCGTCCAGAAGAGCTGCCACACTTGAATGAATCTCGTTAGAAAACAACAGCTATACACCCCGGTTGCCCTTCTGCCTATAGGTTGCGCCATGTGAACCCATTTACTCTTTTCTGCGGTTTGATGGCCCTGTGGCCTCCATTCCACCGCAACCGCTGGTCAGCGTAACTTACTGCAATCCGGCCCACACCTGGCTGTAACCCATGCTCAGAATATCACACAAAACTAACTTTCCCTATCCTAAATTGTGGTGCTGCTACAGTACTCTTTACACATGGGGCTTCTGTGACAACCTGCTTTGTTTCCTTCAAGAATTTTTAAAAGATTGAGTTTTCAATGTGCATTTGGGTTCTGCCTTGTCGGACACCTTTCTCCAACAAAACGGTGTGCCTAAGGGTTTCGTCCTGAGTGCTGTCCTCTTTGCTATCGCCGTTAATGCTATCATGGCCTGTCTCCTGCCAGGCATCTTCAGCTCCCTTTTTGTTGATGATTTAGCAATCTATTGCAGTTCTCCACAGACCTGCCTCATGGGGCAGTATCTTCAGCAATGTCTTGATCATCTTTGCTCCTGGAGCTTCAACAATGGCTTTAATTTTTCCACTGACAAAATTGTCGTTATGAATTTCTGCTGATGCAAGTGGTTTCTCCCGCCATCTTTACGTTTTGGGCCTGTTGCTCTTCCGTTCTTTTAAACTACAAAATTCCTGGCACCCATGCTTGAGAGGGAACTCTTTTGGTCCTTTCATGTATCTTACCTGGCAGCCCACTGTATGCACTGCCTCAAATGTCCTACATGTCCTCAATGGTACTTCCTGGGGTGTCGACCGAACCACCCTCCTCTGTTTGTACCAGTCCCTTGTCCGTTTGAAACTCGACTATGGGCCACTCCATGCCAAGTGGTCTAATATCGAGAAATGTTCCCACATGACCATCATGGATTTTGATGAAATTTTGTATGAACATTCACAAATGTTCTCAATGAACACTGATAAAGCTTCAGTTTCAGAAATTCAATACTTGCAGAGATATAGTCACTTGTTTGAAACCATAGCACAGCTTCCAATAGTGCATCCTTGAATTTTCAGCAACTTTGAGATGAGATTTCTCTGTAAGTATTTGCATGAAATAAACAAAACTTGCCCATCTTATACAACTTTTAGAGCTCTTTAAAGTAAAATATTAAGAAAAGGATTTATGAGCAATTTTCATGTAGATAATTTGAACCAAAGTTGGGCGAAAAAATAGCTGTTTAAAACAAAATGCGAACTTTACTTTTTTATATCTCCAAAAGTAATCGTGGGATGTACATGAAACTTTGCACACCATAACTCACCAACACAAGGTCTTACAACATAAAATTTCATTCTCCTATTGCTTTCCATTATTTCACAAATATAGGGTGAAGCTGACGATTTTTCAAAAAGCGCTAAAAATGGGTATTTTTAGTCAAATATTTCAAAAAAGTGTTTTCTCCAAACTCTTCTAAACTGTGGTCGTTAAAAAGAGCATATTCTAAACTATCTAGAAAAGTGAATTTGGTTTTGCAATGCAAGCATATAAGGCCCTAAAAAGTAGCATCATCAAAGAAGCGCACTGGAAGTTTGAACATATTTTTCTGGCACTCAAATTATACCTGAAACCTTTTATTATGCCTAATAAATGTTTATTGGATCATTGCATAATTGAAATAAGATCTGGCAAATAGTCACTGATTCTGTCAGAAAAACTTGAAAACTATGAGAAGTAGCCCTTCTGCTTTTATCGTAAGTGTTCATCCGCATAAAACCCTTCTCATTTGTTTAAAAAAAAATCAAAGAATTCAATGAATAATAGCTTCATATTTTTTGTACTTCTCAAAATTGTAAATATTTACAAGTGGAAAATGAAGACCTAATTTTTGGATTCAATTGTATAAAAAATTTTTCCAAAAAAGATTCGGTTTGATTGTATCATGCATCTAGTGATGTAAATTATCCAATCAATATTGCAGAGATTTTAATACCTAGGTGTTTTAACCTGTGAATTTTTGTCTTAAAGTTATTAGGGAAACATGTAAAATTGGTTGGTTAAACATCTGAGAGTTTTCATTTTGTATTTAATCACACTTAAATGTAGCCTACTACCTTGGTAAATACGTAACCACTAGTTTCACAGAGAAAATTCACAAGGTTCACTGTTTATAGAAAATATAATGGCAACAATTACTTTAACAATCAGATTGTTTCATTATTGTGAGCCTTGTTTGAACAATCAGTATTTCAGTGGTGTGTTTGCAGCATAGTGAGTAGGTTCTCTTGACTGAGTGTGGCTTGTTAAGTGATTCTTAAGACCATCAAAGTTTGTAATCTAATTTACAAAAAAATTGATTTGATTGTGTCTTTTATGGCATATATCTCTTATTAGATTCAGAAGCAATTTGTCTGAAATTTAAGCAGATTATAATTTGCACTTAGAGGCCAAATACATTATTTAGTTACTGATTAGAGATGGATGCAGAAAAGAACAGCATACCTTCCTGCTCAATTGGGCAAGGACATAGTGGAACAAAGTGTTGTGTCACTTTCTTTGCCAAAAAAGCTGCTTTAAAATGGTTTATGGATTTTAGTGATGAGGAAAAAGAGTTGTTGGTCCCACGTTCTGAAGCAAAGCTGGACAATACCTCTCAAGTTTGCCTACACCATGAAGCCCTGTTATTGACACAATAAGAGAGGTCATCTTTTTTTTAAAAAAAAAAAAAATGCTTCAATCCCTTTGGGAAGGTGAATCATAATGTTAAGGCAGGAATTCGCACTCTTGATACTGAAACAGCTAATAAGGCTTCTGATATGTTGAAGAAGCAGCTTGTTAATAACATAAAGCCAGGTCAGAAAATTTGTCCGGCTTGCAGGACTACCTTAAATAAACACTTGGGCGAACCTTTATCAGCCTCATCATCGCATTCTGATGAGGACTTTACACCAAAAGAAGAATTAAATAGTAGCTTATTGTCTATCGGTATTTCACCCCTGAAGATAACAGTAAGCTACAGAGATAAGCCCCAATATGTGAAGAAGAAAATTCAAACGGCTCAAAATGTGATTAAAAACAGAATTGTAAATGCAATGGAAGTAAACCGAAAAATTGAAGATGCTAGTGAAATTAAGGAATGTGGAAACTGTGCCGACTATGCACATTTGCTGACTGAACTGGAAGCCAAGATGCAGAATGCAGTTCATAAAGAACAGATGCAAATTTTAACCTTGACACCTGTAAGTTGGACAGTCAGACAAACAGCAGCTCAGTTTGGTGTGTCCGAAAGAATGGTGAAGAATGCTCGGAAGCTTAAGGCAGAGAAGGGCATTCCGGCATTTCCCGAAAATAGGCAAAGCAGGAAATTACCAGCTAGTAGAGTGTGAAATTTTTTTGAAGATGGGTACTTTGAGTACCACGCCTCCGCCAATACAAAGATATAATTCACGATCGCGCACGCAGAAGAGCGCTGCGCCAGCGACCGATTTTTATAAATAATTTTGTTCTTTTTTTTTACTTTTGCGTAGGTTTTGTTTTTAACAGCTAATTGATTACTCTCACTCTCTCTCTCTCTCTTGTCTTGATACGAAAGACATGTATTTTACTGCGCTGTGTTGAATGTGCTTTTGGGTGGAAATTAAAATTATATTACAAAGCGAGAATGTTTCAATAGTGATTCGATCGTGAATAGTGAATTGATCGTGACAGTGACAACTTGAAGTTTTCAACAGACGGAGAAAAGTGAAAGACGGGTCGTCCTACAAGGGAATTGGGATGACAGCCATGAAGACTATATTGTAATTAGTCTCGCGTTTCTAACAAGATTATATTTCCACTAGTTTCTGATGCTATTTCCGTACAGTCACTTTTTGTAGTGTTGCCAACCCGGTCTGCCATGCACGGTTAAATTACAGCACTATCTCAATCAATAATATGAAGTCCGCCTTACCCGTAACTGAAACCATCAAAATTTAAAACCCAATCAGATTTTCTATTTTATATTTTCACGGCAGAACCCCTAGTAAAGGAAACACTACGATTGGCGACCGTGACAGGACTTACAATCTCCGGATTTGATACAAGTGCAAATTATTATAAATTTGATATCATATTTAAAAATTTTTTTTTTTGCCATTGGAAAATTTTATTTGCAATTAATTACGAAAAATCGCAAGATGGACGCTAGACGCGTAGAAATTGTTTCCGCGGACGAGCTTAGTGAAAGTGACACATTGTCCGACAGTCAAATGAATATTGAACTTAATAGTGAGGACGTTCAAGACATAATTTTGCCGGATCGATTAAGACAACAACCCCTACATTTAAAAAGATATACAGGCGAATGGAGAGAGAGAGAGAGTACTATGCGACAAAACACGACATTGACAACGTTAACTTCAGAACCAGACATCAATCACACACAAAAAAATGACGAAACTAAGACACAGGACTCTGACATGCTCAACCAGATTCTGAAGTTACTTGGTGACCAAAACAGAAAATTTGACGCTTTAGACGACAATTTAAAACGTGACATTGGGAAATTTGACACTAAATTCGATGAACTGACACGAGACATAAAACAAAATTTTGAAAAACAATCGAGACAAATTGCCGACTTGACACAAACCACCAGTAGTCTTGCAAGGAAATTTACTGACTTATCAGACAAGATTACGAGACAAGTAAAGGTATTTATGGAATTCAGTGACGAGACAAAAACTGACATACAACGATGTAATGAGAAATAGTTAACAGTAGTTTTTGAAGAACAGAAAACCAGTACCCAAGTTGACGAATTACGACAGTCACACAATTCTGTAAAAACAAACCAAGAACACTTAGACCTGACAATTACAGACCTTTCAGACAGATTAAATGATGTCACATTGGAGCAGAAATCCTTACAGGAAAAGTTAGAAAAACTTGAAGACAGAGCAGATGTAGCATCTTTAAAGAATGACACAACTCTAGCAGAGAAACTTGTACATGAATGCAAATTATGTGATGATTATTTAGATGAGAAGTTTGAGACAATGACACAGATCATTTTAGATAAGACAAAGGAACAAGTAAAGGGAGAAACAGATAACATTCAGCAAGAGTTACGTAAACTTAAAGAAAATGTAATACCAAGTTTGTCAGTAATACCAAAACCCATAACAGGCAACCAAAACACAAATGAGAATCTGAATAATGCTAGACCCAGCACACAGCCAAAACTAAGATTACCAATGAATGATACAAATCCCAATGAACCATTTTCAATGCTACCACAAGATCAAAATTACTATCAGACATCACCACATACTATGCACAGTTTGACACAAAATGCAGGACCCTTAATGCCATCGGGAGTAGCTGATGAAACATTAGTACGACATGGATACTTTCAGACATTTTCATGTGATGAGAAAGACAAAGTGCATCCGATTGTTTTCATCCGCTCTTTTGACGGTATTTTCCCAAGACATTGGTTAGAAGCTAATAAAATTTGTTACGTGGAAGAGCAGCTACGTGGGGAGCAGCAATGAAAAGATGATGTTTAACATTTGAATAGTTTGAACAAGCATTTCTTGAGGAATTCTGGTCAATCACAGAACAGCAAAGTTTAAAACGAGAAGTATACAATCCAGAAATTTACAACCCGAAGAAAGGGACTTTACGTCAATACTTTAAACGCTACCTAGACAAAACATTATTTGGACAAAACCAGCAGATTTGCCAGACGTAATTAGAACACTTAAAAGCCACTTACCATTTCCTTACCATGATAAATTAATAGGAGTGTCCGAGGACAACATAAAGAATTTTTTCAGTTATGTTGATGAGATAGATGTTGTTTACAGAGATGAGATCAGGGATTTTAATCAATTGTATCCGATCCATCCAAGAAATTCGCGTATGCACAACAACAGAAATGACTGAGGCTATTGGAATCCGCCTCCGATACCACAACAAAACACTCAAAGAAACAATTCACACTACACTGGGACAAATCCATTCAATATTAGGAGAAACAACTTGCAGCATTGGCAGGGAAACGGTAATTATTACTATAATGGTTATCCAAACAGTAATTACAATCAGAACAATGACAGTTATATTCAAAATAACAACAGAAGAAGGAACCAAAATCATAGAGGTCAATGAAGAGAGGATAACAGGTGCAATCCAGGATATTTTCAGAGAAACAACATACAACAACATCCAAACATGTAATGCAGGAATAACAGTAATGACGATACCAGTTACAGTCATGGGCGAAATAATGTATGGGGAAATCACAATGGACCACCGCCACGACACATACAATACAGCAACCCTCAATTCCTACCTAACAGAACTCCCAATGCGACGTGAGTTAATGTCAATAACCAAACAGCTGATACTTGGGTGACACGCGACAGAAATGTAAATATTATTGAGTTGGGCAATGACCCCAACCCGCAGCAACAACTGAATTTGCCGGAAAACGAACGATGACCGAGCTAAGCGCTCGAGTTACGGTCGATAGGGAGCAGAGCGCAACGGAAGCGGCGATTTGTTTTCTCTAATATGATGACAGTAAGAAAATAGAAAAAGAATTATATCAGGATGTAGATTTTAATAGTGCCAGTAAAATAAAGAAGATTATTCAGGCTATAACACGAGTTATGACTGGTAGTTATGAAGTGGAAGTAATGTTAGATACAGGAGCAGCAGCAAGTGTCATTTCAGTGTCTTTATATAATGAACTCAAACAAATAATGAACATACAAACATTGCCAGTACAGAATTGTCACATTATAAGTGCCACCGGTAACAAATCAAAGAACGTGAAATTTCAAGCTCTCATTAACTTCACATTTTCAAATATACCACTCAATTACAGTTTTCTGGTAGTAGACAAATTAGTTATGCATTGCATATTAGGAACTGAATTTTTAAATGAATGTCAAGGAATCATAGATTTAGGAAAAGGGAAACGTCATTTAACCGTAAACCAACAACAACTGACAATAGAATTAACACAGGGTAAAAACTTAAATAGTAAACAAGGTAAGTTTGAACAGTTACATTTTGTGTATCCACCAGCAACAAACATATGTGATTTAACTTTTAATGTAGCTGTATCTCAGGGAATTAAACCTAATGATTTATATGAGAAATGCACAGAATCTGAATACATGACGAAGGAACAACAACTTGAATTACTTGAAGTCTTGCAGCAATTTGCTCAGGTATTTGTGGAGAAACCTGGAATTATTAGAGGCTATACTTATGAGATGGATGTTAAACCACACAAAACATACTGTAGAACATATTATAATATTTCTTGGTCAAAGAAACCCGCAGTTTTGAAAGAGATTGAAAGAATGCAAGCTTGGGGTATCATTGAAAGGTCACATTCACCATATTGCAGTCCGATCCTAGCAGTTAATATAGAGGATGGTAGTGTAAGGTTAGTGCTGGACGCACGAGAAATTAACAAAGTCATAATTCCAATCAACACACGACCTATAAATTTGGAAGAACAACTTTTAAAATTTCATAATGTACAGTATTTAACCAATATCGACCTCCGCTCATCGTTTTGGCAGGTGAACCTCCATAAAAACAGCCGTAAATACACTGCAATTCTATGTGAGGGATGTAGTTATCAATTTTGTGTTCTACCCTTTGGTGTACGAGTGAGTGCTGGAGTATTCATTGAAGTCTTAGATGCTGTTCTTGGACCACAATTGCTATCGCAAATCACAGTTTATGTTGATGACATTGTCATTGCCACCACTACTTGGGAAGAACATGTTAACCTTTTGAAGCAACTTCTGACTAAATTTTCTGACGCAGGTGTCACTATCAATTTATCAAAGACGAAATTAGGGAGGAGAGAAATCAAATTCCTTGGTCACTTCATATCAACTGGAGGCATTTATCCAGACTCAAGAAAAATTGATGCAATTAAGAATTTTCCATCCCCAAAGAATCGTAAACAACTCAAAGCCTTCCTTGGTCTATCTTCATTCTTCAGGAAATTTGTACCCTACCATCTTCTTAACAGTCCACATCTGCTACCTTTACTCAAAAGAAATAATATTTGGAAATGGACAGAGTTCTGTCAGACAAATTTTGAAGCGATTAAGAATGCTTTAGAAAATGCACCGTTGTTATGTCATCCTGACATGACATCAGACTTTTGCCTAGTAACAGATGCAAGTTCCTATGGGCTATTTATTCCAAATTCATGTAGAAAATGAACAAACAGTCATCAAACCTATCAGTTTTGCTAGCCGCACACTCACTGAATGCGAAAAGTCATATTCAGTGACCGAGCGCGAAACACTTGCCATAGTATGGGCATTTCGCAATTTTCGCTACTTTCTATGGGGAAAACGTACTAAGCTTTATACTGATCATCAAGCTCTTTCATTCCTGCTATCATGCAAGTTATTACATTCACGTCTTGCATGCTGGTGTGCATCACTGCAAGAATATGATTTTGATATTATATACATAAAAGGAGAATCCAACATTATAGCCAATGCTCTATCTCTTTTGCCACAAGGCCTACAAGAATTTTCAGATGTGACAGAACAAACACCAGATTTCAAAATTTTACTCATGTATGACGGTACATTTGCACCTTACTACAAAAACATGTGCAGGAAGTTAGCCATATTGCAGGACAATGATCCCAGGTGATTCCAGATAGAGAATAAACTATGTGCAGGAACAGACCCACATCTTGAAAAATATTACACATTACACAAAGAAGTACTATTTCTCCGACGAAACCCTGAATCACAGCATTGGTGTGTTTGCTTACCTGAAGCTCATGTTGATGATTTTATTTTATTTACACACAGAACTTGGGGACACTATGGCGTAACCAAATGTACAGATAAGATAATACAATATTGCTATTTTCAAAATTTAGGGCGAAGAGTATTGAGGAATATTAGGAAATGCATCATATGTCAGAAAGCCAATTCTAATCGTACAAGCATGAATGAATTGCATCCAATCATACCTAAGGGGCCATTACAGCTAATTTCTTTAGATATGGCAGTACCCTATCCACAATCACGTGGAGGGATGAAATACATCCTTGCTGCGTTAGATGTTTTCACAAAGTATTTAAAATTATATGTTTTACGTTCAGTTTCTACCACTGCTATTACCAGACGTCTATTAACAGAATATTTTGTAAGAATAGGAAAACCTGAAGTTATGATCACGGATAATGCAGCATATTTTACCAGTTTAAAATGGAAGACTTTTATGGAAGAACAGAATGTTAAACATATTTTAATTTCAAGATTTCACGCGGCAGCAAACCCGGTAGAAAGAACATTTCAAGAATTTGGACAGTTTATGAGAACACACACACCAGAGAAGCACACAAAATGGGTAGAATACCTAGCACCATTTGAACAAATAGTGAACAATGTAACTCACATTTCTACTGGATACACTCCAACCGAATTAATTATGGATGAAACAGAAAGAAATGAATGGACAGACCCTCTACCTAAATTTACAGCAACAACAAATCCTGTTAGTTTAGAAGAAAAGGTAAGACAAGCTTACACATTATGTGACAAAGCTAAGGAAAGAAAGCAGAAATATGACAGAGATGTCAGGAAAGCACAAACATTTCAAGCTGATGAGTTAGTTTTACTAAGAACACATCCTAAACCCCACAAAACTGAAACATTTAAACAGGAAATGGCAGGTCTTATACTCTGGACCATACCAAATTGCAAATATTCCACACCCTGGCTGTTATTCATTAGAATATCCATTAACACATAAACCCAGAGGTCTACATCCACACAGACATTTGAAAAAATACATACAGTAAAATATTAGTTAGTGAGAAGAAGATAATTAATATGATACACAGTTATGATGAGCCTACATTGAAGTTATACAGATACTTACAATCTAATGAATGCAGGTAAGTCTAAAAAGCAATGTGAACCATCCAATAGTTAATAAGATATTTGGTTATAAGAGGAGTTGTTATTGAGGCATATACACGTTAGAGGAGGCAGAGAACTGAACAGAATTATTTTCTTTAGGAGGCATGTGATAATAGTAATGTTGATATGAGTGATGTGACTGACTGAATGAGATGCGTGAATGTAATTTTAGTTTAATAAGAGGACAAATAGTAATATGGAGAGAGGTAAATGGAATATAAGATGAGAAAAGGGTATTATTATTATTATTATTGTTGAAGTAAAAAGTACGTGATGATGAATAAGAGGAAAATATATATATATATAATGCTGAGGAATAAGTATAGGCCTATGTTATTTTGTGAAGAATGAATATTGGATAGGTGAAAATGTTATGAGAAATTGAGAATATGTTGAGAGAAAAGAAACTAGATTTGAACGCTATATCACATGTACTCATGGAATACAGAATGAAAGTAGTGAAAGAATATTATTTATTGAAAGATTGGTATGCCTGAGATAATAACTTATGTGATGTCTTATATATTCTTATAACTAAAGGTGAAAGTATAGATTTATGTGGAATGAATTATTTACAGCAGCCACAGTTGAAAATATACCGGAAGATTTAAATCTATAACACTTTAACACTAATCTAATGGGAACTTGTAATGAAATTTTTGGAGTTATGTAGGCTTGACACTTCAGATTGGAAGAATTATTTAAGAGAACATATTTAGCAGTCATCTAATGGCATAATTAAAGCTCATCTACTGTACTGAACTAATGCACCATTAAATAGAACGGAGAATAAGGAGAAAACAAAACGTCAGTTCTCTGTTGCGGCTCACACTCTCATACATGTTGAAATATTTGATGATATATAATTTGTGATTATCTGACAGTATGGAGAGACATACACACATATTTATTTATAAATAGAATTTTACAGGTACCACAAGGTAAATACAGAATGGATATACAGCATGGAACGCAGCAGCAATTATGTAAGAAGATTTATTTATTTATTAAGTAAAACTTTTAATTATATTGCTTGACACTCATGAAAGGAAGGAGATGAACTTCTGAACTACACAAACTTTGTAGGAACACGATTGACATATATATATATATATATATATATATATATATATATATATATATATATATATATATAATGGAAGGAAACATTCCACGTGGGAAAAATTATATATAAAAACAAAGATGAGGTGACTTACCGAACAAAAGCGCTGGCAGGTCGATAGACACACAAACAAACACAAACATACACACAAAATTCAAGCTTTCGCAACAAACTGTTGCCTCATCAGGAAAGAGGGAAGGAGAGGGGAAGACGAAAGGAAGTGGGTTTTAAGGGAGAGGGTAAGAAGTCATTCCAATCCCGGGAGCGGAAAGACTTACCTTAAGGGGAAAAAAGGACAGGTATACACTCGCACACACGCACATATCCATCCACACATACAGACACAAGCAGACATATTTAAAGACAAAGAGTTTGGGCAGAGATGTCAGTCGAGGCAGAAGTGTAGAGGCAAATAAGTTGTTGAAAGACAGGTGAGGTATGAGTGGCGGCAACTTGAAATTAGCGGAGATTGAGGCCTGGCAGATGACGAGAAGAGAGGATATACTGAAGGGCAAGTTCCCATCTCCGGAGTTTGGAGAGGTTGGTGTTGGTGGGAAGTATCCAGATAATCCGGACGGTGTAGCACTGAGCCAGGATGTGCTGGCTGTGCACCAAGGCATGTTTAGCCAAAGGGTGATCCTCATTACCAACAAACACTGTCTGCCTGTGTCCATTCATGCGAATGGACAGTTTGTTGCTGGTCATTCCCACATAGAATGCATCACAGTGTAGGCAGGTCAGTTGGTAAATCACGTGGGTGCTTTCACACGTGGCTCTGCCTCTGATCGTGTACACCTTCCGGGTTACAGGACTGGAGTAGGTGGTGGTGGGAGGGTGCATGGGACAGGTTTTGCATCGGGGGCGGTTACAAGGATAGGAGCCAGAGGGTAGGGAAGGTGGTTTGGGGATTTCATAGGGATGAACTAACAGGTTACGAAGGTTAGGTGGACGGCGGAAAGACACTCTTGGCGGAGTGGGGAGGATTTCATGAAGGATGGATCTCATTTCAGGGCAGGATTTGAGGAAATCGTATCCCTGCTGGAGAGCCACATTCAGAGTCTGGTCCAGTCCCAGAAAGTATCCTGTCACAAGTGGGGCACTTTTGTGGTTCTTCTGTGGGGGATTCTGGGTTTGAGGGGACGAGGAAGTGGCTCTGGTTATTTGCTTCTGTACCAGGTCGGGAGGGTAGTTGCGGGATGCGAAAGCTGTTTTCAGGTTGTTGGTGTAATGATTCAGGGATTCCGGACTGGAGCAGATTCGTTTGCCACGAAGACCTAGGCTGTAGGGAAGGGACCGTTTGATGTGGAATGGGTGGCAGCTGTCATAATGGAGGTACTGTTGCTTGTTGGTGGGTTTGATGTGGACGGACGTGTGAAGTTGGCCATTGGACAGGTGGAGGTCAACGTCAAGGAAAGTGGCATGGGATTTGGAGTAGGACCAGGTGAAACTGATGGAACCAAAAGAGTTGAGGTTGGAGAGGAAATTCTGGAGTTCTTCTTCACTGTGAGTCCAGATCATGAAGATGTCATCAATAAATCTGTACCAAACTATGGGTTGGCAGACTTGGGTAACCAAGAAGGCTTCCTCTAAGCCACCCATGAATAGGTTGGCGTACGAGGGGGCCATCCTGGTGCCCATGGCTGTTCCCTTTAATTGTTGGTATGTCTGGCCCTCAAAAGTGAAGAAGTTGTGGGTCAGGATGAAGCTGGCTAAGGTGATGAGGAAAGAGGTTTTAGGTAGGGTGGCAGGTGATCGGCGTGAAAGGAAATGCTCCATCGCAGCGAGGCCCTGGACGTGCGGAATATTTGTGTATAAGGACGTGGCATCAATGGTTACAAGGATGGTTTCCGGGGGTAATAGATTGGGTAAGGATTCCAGGCTTTCAAGGAAGTGGTTGGTGTCCTTGATGAAGGATGGGAGACTGCATGTAATGGGTTGAAGGTGTTGATCTACGTAGGCAGAGATACGTTCAGTGGGGGCTTGGTAACCAGCTACAATGGGGCGGCCGGGATGATTGGGTTTGTGGATTTTAGGAAGAAGGTAGAAGGTAGGGGTGCGGGGTGTCGGTGGGGTCAGGAGGTTGATGGAGTCAGGTGAAAGGATTCGCAGGGGGCCTAAGGTTCTGAGGATTCCTTGAAGCTCCGCCTGGACATCGGGAATGGGGTTACCTTGGCAAACTTTGTATGTGGTGTTGTCTGAAAGCTGACGCAGTCCCTCAGCCACATACTCCCGACGATCAAGTACCACGGTCGTGGAACCCTTGTCCGCCGGAAGAATGACGATGGATCGGTCAGCCTTCAGATCACGGATAGCCTGGGCTTCAGCAGTGGTGATGTTGGGTGTAGGATTAAGGTTTTTTAAGAAGGATTGAGATGCAAGGCTGGAAGTCAGAAATTCCTGGAAGGTTTGGAGAGGGTGATTTTGAGGAAGAGGAGGTGGGTCCCGCTGTGACGGAGGACGGAACTGTTCCAGGCAGCGTTCAATTTGGATGGTGTCTTGAGGAGTCGGATCATTAGGAGTAGGATTAGGATCATTTTTCTTCGTGGCAAAGTGATACTTCCAGCAGAGAGTACGAGTGTAGGACAGTAAATCTTTGACGAGGGCTGTTTGGTTGAATCTGGGAGTGGGGCTGAAGGTGAGGCCTTTGGATAGGACAGAGGTTTCGGATTGGGAGAGAGGTTTGGAGGAAAGGTTAACTACTGAATTAGGGTGTTGTGGTTCCAGATTGTGTTGATCGGAATTTTGAGGTTTTGGAGGGAGTGGAGCTGGAAGTGGGAGATTGAGTAGATGGGAGAGACTGGGTTTGTGTGCAATGAGAGGAGGTTGAGGTTTGCTGGAAAGGTTGTGAAGGGTGAGTGAGTTGCCTTTCCGGAGGTGGGAAACCAGGAGATTGGATAGTTTTTTGAGGTGGAGGGTGGCATGCTGTTCTAATTTACGGTTGGCCTGTAGGAGGATGCTCTGAACAGCCGGTGTGGATGTGGGAGAGGAAAGATTAAGGACTTTTATTAAGGATAGGAGTTGACGGGTGTGTTCATTGGCTGAGTTGATGTGTAGGTGAAGGATTAGGTGGGTGAGGGCAATGGATTGTTCAGTTTGGAACTGGTATAGGGACTGATGGAAGGAAGGGTTGCAGCCAGAGATGGGAACTTTGAGTGTGAGGCCTTTGGGGGTAATGCCAAATGTCAGACAAGCCTGAGAAAATAAAAGACGAGCCTGAGAAAATAAAATAAAATAAATAAATAAAATAAAATCACTTTGCCACGAAGAAAAATGATCCTAATCCTACTCCTAATGATCCGACTCCTCAAGACACCATCCAAATTGAACCCTGCCTGGAACAGTTCCGTCCTCCGTCACAGCGGGACCCACCTCCTCTTCCTCAAAATCACCCTCTCCAAACCTTCCAGGAATTTCTGACTTCCAGCCTTGCATCTCAATCCTTCTTAAAAAACCTTAATCCTACACCCAACATCACCACTGCTGAAGCCCAGGCTATCCGTGATCTGAAGGCTGACCGATCCATCGTCATTCTTCCGGCGGACAAGGGTTCCACGACCGTGGTACTTGATCGTCGGGAGTATGTGGCTGAGGGACTGCGTCAGCTTTCAGACAACACCACATACAAAGTTTGCCAAGGTAACCCCATTCCCGATGTCCAGGCGGAGCTTCAAGGAATCCTCAGAACCTTAGGCCCCCTGCGAAACCTTTCACCTGACTCCATCAACCTCCTGACCCCACCGACACCCCGCACCCCTACCTTCTACCTTCTTCCTAAAATCCACAAACCCAATCATCCCGGCCGCCCCATTGTAGCTGGTTACCAAGCCCCCACTGAACGTATCTCTGCCTACGTAGATCAACACCTTCAACCCATTACATGCAGTCTCCCATCCTTCATCAAGGACACCAACCACTTCCTTGAAAGCCTGGAATCCTTACCCAATCTATTACCCCCGGAAACCATCCTTGTAACCATTGATGCCACGTCCTTATACACAAATATTCCGCACGTCCAGGGCCTCGCTGCGATGGAGCATTTCCTTTCACGCCGATCACCTGCCACCCTACCTAAAACCTCTTTCCTCATCACCTTAGCCAGCTTCATCCTGACCCACAACTTCTTCACTTTTGAGGGCCAGACATACCAACAATTAAAGGGAACAGCCATGGGCACCAGGATGGCCCCCTCGTACGCCAACCTATTCATGGGTGGCTTAGAGGAAGCCTTCTTGGTTACCCAAGTCTGCCAACCCATAGTTTGGTACAGATTTATTGATGACATCTTCATGATCTGGACTCACAGTGAAGAAGAACTCCAGAATTTCCTCTCCAACCTCAACTCCTTTGGTTCCATCAGTTTCACCTGGTCCTACTCCAAATCCCATGCCACTTTCCTTGACGTTGACCTCCACCTGTCCAATGGCCAACTTCACATGTCCGTCCACATCAAACCCACCAACAAGCAACAGTACCTCCATTATGACAGCTGCCACCCATTCCACATCAAACGGTCCCTTCCCTACAGCCTAGGTCTTCGTGGCAAACGAATCTGCTCCAGTCCGGAATCCCTGAATCATTACACCAACAACCTGAAAACAGCTTTCGCATCCCGCAACTACCCTCCCGACCTGGTACAGAAGCAAATAACCAGAGCCACTTCCTCGTCCCCTCAAACCCAGAATCCCCCACAGAAGAACCACAAAAGTGCCCCACTTGTGACAGGATACTTTCCGGGACTGGACCAGACTCTGAATGTGGCTCTCCAGCAGGGATACGATTTCCTCAAATCCTGCCCTGAAATGAGATCCATCCTTCGTGAAATCCTCCCCACTCCGCCAAGAGTGTTTTTCCGCCGTCCACCTAACCTTCGTAACCTGTTAGTTCATCCCTATGAAATCCCCAAACCACCTTCCCTACCCTCTGGCTCCTATCCTTGTAACCGCCCCCGATGCAAAACCTGTCCCATGCACCCTCCCACCACCACCTACTCCAGTCCTGTAACCCGGAAGGTGTACACGATCAGAGGCAGAGCCACGTGTGAAAGCACCCACGTGATTTACCAACTGACCTGCCTACACTGTGATGCATTCTATGTGGGAATGACCAGCAACAAACTGTCCATTCGCATGAATGGACACAGGCAGACAGTGTTTGTTGGTAATGAGGATCACCCTGTGGCTAAACATGCCTTGGTGCACAGCCAGCACATCTTGGCACAGTGTTACACCGTCCGGGTTATCTGGATACTTCCCACCAACACCAACCTATCCGAACTCCGGAGATGGGAACTTGCCCTTCAGTATATCCTCTCTTCTCGTCATCTGCCAGGCCTCAATCTCCGCTAATTTCAAGTTGCCGCCACTCATACCTCACCTGTCTTTCAACAACTTATTTGCCTCTACACTTCTGCCTCGACTGACATCTCTGCCCAAACTCTTTGTCTTTAAATATGTCTGCTTGTGTCTGTATGTGTGGATGGATATGTGCGTGTGTGCGAGTGTATACCTGTCCTTTTTTCCCCCTAAGGTAAGTCTTTCCGCTCCCGGGATTGGAATGACTCCTTACCCTCTCCCTTAAAACCCACTTCCTTTCGTCTTCCCCTCTCCTTCCCTCTTTCCTGATGAGGCAACAGTTTGTTGCGAAAGCTTGAATTTTGTGTGTATGTTTGTGTTTGTTTGTGTGTCTATCGACCTGCCAGCGCTTTTGTTCGGTAAGTCACCTCATCTTTGTTTTTATATATATATATATATATATATATATATATATATATATATATATATATATATATATATACTTACCACACTGATGTACATACTTGTAGGATCCTAAGATATTTAGAGGGGCACCACTCATAGAAACAGCAATAGTGGGGACACCACACTCAGAAACGGTATTAGGTATAGGAAATTTTACATTATATTAAGTAAACATGTATTTTGTCTATCATATTTTATTTTGTGTAGTCCACTGTAGGAGACAACTTTACTAGTATTTATGAAGTAGTTAGCATATATCCCATGAACCTATACTTCTACAGAGGGCTGTCTTGAAGCTTGAAATATGTGTAAATTTTATTCCAGGAGGCACGAAGAATTTTAAGTTAAATATTCTAGCGAGTTGCCACAATTATCTTTAAATGTTGCAAGTGTAATGAAAAGGAAAGGAACAAAAGAAGGAAAGAAAGGAAAAAGAATGAGCTAACAAAGAAAATGTATATTTCAATCTGAATGTAATGTAATTCACATGTCAGCCCAATGATATTGAATGTAACGTAAAAATGTACTATATTTTTCATTTAATTCTGTATATGTACTATATGACAACAATGTAAATATCTCATGTAATGATAAAATTGTAAATATTTGTATGTTTAAGTACTTATTATATCAAGAAATGTATTTTAAGGAGATGTTAATGAACTGCAAAGGAATTGAGCATGTAGCACATGATTCATATAAATGGAAGTGAAAATGCAAAGAAGAAACCAATGTGATGGAACACTGGTCAAGAAATATTTACGTAGTGTCAATATGCCTTGAAGTGTATGGTGTAGTGGAAGCCGGCAGGTCTTCAGGTTGGTGTAAAGGACAAGTTCATCACCTGTCGTAGGCAGTGAGGTGTTTCCTGTGTCCTCATTGACCATTTATACCCTGGTGGACGCCACAAAAATTCGTGCTGGAGATCACAATTTCGTGTTGACACAATGAACAAACTTTGGATTTTCTTCAAGTCACACACACACACACACACACACACACACACACACAGAGAGAGAGAGAGAGAGAGAGAGAGAGAGAGAGAGAGAGAGAAACCGATACTACGTTTAAAGACATTGGAGCAATATAATAGAAACATTTATTGTTCGAATTAACTCCAACGAAAATCCGAATCATGTGAACTAAATTCAAACGCTGTACTCAGTACTGCCAAGCAACGATAATAAGCCGCAGTTCAAAGACAGTAATGTTAAGACTCCTAATGAAGATACACACCAAAGAGACTGTATACCAAGACTGATATGCAAAGAGCATTGTGCTCAGAAATATTTTTTGTAATATGTAAATTTCTTATTTTCTCATATGTATGTATGTAAATTTTCTATACTGCCACGCTCGCTTGCGGAGCGTGTCAGTAGAGGAGGCATTGTAATGGTACTTTGACTACCGCGCCTCCGCCAATACAAAGATATAATTCACGATCGCGCATGCAGAAGAGCGCTGCGCCAGCGACCGATTTTTATAAATAATTTTGTTATTTTTTTTATACTTTTGCGTAGGCTTTGTTTTTAACAGCTAATTGATTACTCTCACTCTCTCTTGTCTTGATACGAAAGACGAGTATTTTTCCGCGCTGTGTTTAATGTGCTTTTGGGTGGAAATTAAAATTATATTACAAAGCGAGGTTGTTTCAATAGTGATTCGAGGTGGTTATCGCCAAATTTGTGAACTGATCGTGACAGTGACAACTTGAAGTTTTCAACAGACGGAGAAAAGTGAAAGACGGGTCGTCCTACAAGGGAATTGGGACGACAGCCATGAAGACTATATTGTAATTAGTACTGCGTTTCTAACAAGATTATAAGGTAAATTTCCACTAGTTTCTGATGCTATTTCCGTACAGTCGCTTTTTGTAGTGTTGCCGACCCGGTTTGCCTTGCACGGTCAAATTACAGCACTACCTCAATCAATAATATGAAGTCCGCCTTATCCGTAACTGAAACCACCAAAATTCAAAACCCAATCAGATTTTATATTTTCACGGCAGAACCCCGAGTAAAGGAAACACTACAGAGTATAGTAGTGTATGCCCTGGAAAAAAAGATAGTATTTCAGTTATACTTTTAGATAGAAAGACATACATGCAGAAAAGATTGTTACTTTGCAATTTACGGGAAATGTATGTTATCTTTAAGAATATAAATGGTCCAGAAATAGGGTTCTCAAAGTTTTGTGAACTTAGACCAAAATGGTGTGTAACAGTAGCATCAGCTGGAATGCATGCAGTTTGCGTCTGTGAAATTCACCAAAATGTTAAGCTTATGCTTAGTGGAGCTGGTATACGTGAAAATTATAAGGAGATTCTCAGCAAGGCAGTCTGCAGTTTTAACTCTAAACAGTGCATGCTACATCGCTGTGAAAGGTAGCCTATCCTGGGCCCGAAGCTATAGCATCTGAAATTGCCAGCTATTTCCTAGATCATGAGCCACAGGAAGTTATTGTGTTTAAGTAATGGATACATGCCGATCGGGCCGCACTGGACACGAAGCAAATGGTAGTGGATGAATTTATTGAAGATGTAAAAAATAAAATATGGAGTCTGTCATGCCATCATTACATTACCAAGCATCAAAGCTTGCATCTTAAAGGCCTTAAATGTCATCTGAAAGACGAAGAGCTTGTTGTCCTAATGGATTTTGCAGAAAATTATTCTTTTATCATTCATGATGCTGTGCAAGGGATACAATAGTCAAGCAACAATTCATCCATTTGTTATCTACTTTCGTCAAAATGAGAAAGTAGAATCTTTAAGTTTTTGCATTATCAGAGATTGCTTGCGGCATGGCACTATTACAGTTCACGTTTTTATCAAGGAGCTCATCAAATATATAAAAGCACGGTTTGCACAGATATCCCACATTCATTATTTCAGTGATGGCTCCAGTGCTCAATATATAAATTTCAAGAATTTCCTAAATTTGTGCTATCATAAGAGTGATTTTGGAATGACAGCCGAATGGAATTTTTTTTTCTACTAGTCACAGGTAATCACCTTGTGATGGGATTGGAGGTACAACAAAGGGGTTAGCAGCAAGAGCAAGCTTGCAACGGCCACTTAATGGACAAATTCTTACTCCCATAGATCTGTTTCACTTCTGCTCTGAAAACATTAATGAAATTAAATTTGTTTTCGTCAGTAATGATGAAATTCAAGAAAATGTTGTGTCACAAGAAGAGAAGTTTAAACTTGGACAAACTGTAGCAGGCACTAGAGAAAATCATCACCCTTTACCTATTGATGAAACAACAATCCAGGTCAGCAGAGTTTCAAATGACTGTTGATCTTTTCTAGCTAAAATGGGTCACAGTAATGAAGGAGGCATATTAATGTCTGCTTTCCAACCAGGACAATATGTTGCATGCATCTATGAAAACGTGTGGTGGATTGGGAATATCTGTGAGACCTCCACAGAGCAAAGGGATGTATTAATGAACTTTATGCACCCACATGGTCCAGCAAATTCATTTTATTGGCCACCAGGAAGTGACAAGTGCTGGGTTCCGGAACACCACATTATTGCAGTTATTCCAGCCCCATAGCTAAATTTGTCTGGCTGGCAATACACCATTCCTCTTGATATTCATCAGAAAATTAATGTAGCATATAAGAAAATAAAATAGGTTATAAGAAACAATCTAAGGAACCCACGAGTGCCTTCTAATTTTACACAGGGCACTTAAATAATTTTACTATTAGGCTTGAGAACCTGTGTAAAGAAACCCTTATCAGGCTTGGAGTCCAAGGAACCCATGAGTGCCTTCTAATTTTACGCAGGTCACTTAAATAATTTTACTATCAGGCTTGGGAACCTGTGTAAAGAAACCCTTATCAGGCTTGGAATCCTGTGGTAAAGAAACCCACCCGTGGCTGTTGTTGCTAAGCTATCGGTCGTGGACCTATGGCAATGGGAATGCTGGTTTTCTGAGGCGAAATGAAACTAGCAGTGGTTAAGCCACCATAGACCATAGCAACTCATTTATACACTTCTTTTCCATCAGTAAGCTGGTGTTGTTCATTAAACAGGCAACTAATAATTAGATGATTATGCAAATAAATTTTACAATTTACATTCATTCTTAATAATAATTGTGTGTGTGTGTGTGTGTGTGTGTGTGTGTGTGTGAGAGAGAGAGAGAGAGAGAGAGAGAGAGAGAGAGAGAGAGAGAGAGAGACAGACAGACAGACAGTGAGAGAGTGGGGCGGGTGAGGTGACAATTAAGAAATAACATTGTTTCTATTTTTATTCTTTTGCTATTCAGACTTAAGCTAGGTCCTATTCATCAGAACTTCTTATTTCACTTATCCCAGACATTAATAAATATGTATAAGGCAAAATAAAAGATTTCAGGTATAATTTTAGTGTCAGAAAAATGTGTTCAAACTTCCAGTGCGCCTCTTTGATGATGCTACTTTTTAGGGCCTTATATGCTTGCATTGCAAAACCAAATCCACTTTTCTAGATAGTTTATAATATGTTCTTTCTAATGACCACAGTTTAGAAGAGTTTGGAGAAAACACTTTTTTGAAAAATTTGACTAAAAATACCCATTTTTAGCACTTTTTGAAAAATCGTCAACTTTATCCTAGATTTGTGAAATAATGGAAAGCGATAGGAGAATGAAATTTTATATTCTAAGACCTTGTGTTGGTGAGTTATGGTGTGCAAAGTTTCATGTACTTCCCACAATTAATTTTGGAGATATAAAAAACTAAAATTCGCATTTTTTTTAAACAACTATTTTTTCGCCCAACTTTGCTTCAAATTATCTATATGAAAATTGCTCAGAAATGCTTTTCTTAATATTGTACTTTAAAGAGCTCTAAAAGTTGTATAAGATGGGCAAGTTTTGTTTCTTTCATGCAAATACTTACAGAGATATCTCATCTCAAAGTTGCTGAAAATTCAAGGACGCACTATAGAAAGCTATGCTATGGTCTTAAACAAGTGACTGTATCTCTAAAAGTATTGAACTTCTGAAACTGAAACTTTACCAGTGTTCATTGAGAACATGCGTGAATGTTCATACACAATTTCATCAAAGTCCATGAGGGTCATGTGGGAGCCCCTAGACCACTTGGCATGGAATGACCCCTATTGGTGCTTTGTTTATGCGTCTGCACGCCCATCCCCTTTATGCTGTCTCAACACTATCCACTATCATGGCATCTATTTGGCCACAAGTGTCTTTTACACCAGCCCGGTTGAGAGATTGTATGCTGAAGCTGCTGAACTACCATTGCCGTATTGCCATGACTTTCTCCTCAGCAGATATGCATGTCGTTTGTCTCATGCATGGCCACCAGTTCTATGCCTCCTTGTTAGATGATTCCTTTGATCATCAGTATGGGGCTCGTCTCTCTTCTCTGCCACCTCCTGGAGTCCACTTTCAGCACTTGCTACGGTGGCATACCTTCACACTACCTGCAACTTTCCAGGAGGGTGTGAACCCTTCACCGCCTGGGCATTGTGAAGCAGCTCATGTTAACCTTGGCCTTCATTCACTTCCTAAGGACACTACTCCAGTCTCACTCTATCGCCTTCAATTTTACAACCGTCACATAGAACTTCGTGATAGTTCCTTTGTATACACTGAAGGCTCTTGGACTGACCATGGGGGCATGTGTGGCTTTGTCGTTGGCACCTGTGTCTTTCAATATCGGCTTCCGACACTCCTCTGTATTTACAGCCGAGTTCTTCACTTTGTATCAGGCCACAGAGTACATTCGGTGACATAGCGTTTTCAATTGTGTCCTCTGCTCAGACTTATTCAGTGCCCTTCAAAGTTTATGTGTGTTGTACACCGCCCAGCCCATCCCTTAGTGCAGTGGGTCCAGGAAAACTGTCACTTGCTGACTCTTGGAGGAGCCAGTGTGATGTTTCTCGGTCTGCCTGAAAACAAGGCTGCTGACACTGCTGCCAAGGCTGCAATCCTCATACCTCAGCCTGCGAGTATCTATATCCCCATCTCTGGTACCACGCACCGTGGAATTTGAATCCCCACCAGATGTCATGAACGTTGAAGACCCTTAGAGGTATCGTCATGGACGTCGAAGACCCTTAGTGGTCTCGTCATGGACGTTCAAGACCCCTAGAGGTCTCATCATGGACATCGAAGACCCCTAGAGGTCTCTGCACCATCTTGCCATAAGCTGTGGCGACGCGCGCCTCCTGGCCTGCATTTAGTGTGAGGGCGCCACAGTGGAACACGTGATTCCAGCAGCCAACAGCAGCGTCCCCAATAGAGTATTTAGGTGCCTGCCTCTCGCTCAGCCAGCCAGTCTAACCTTGCGTACGTCTCTGGACACATTGCCTCGCCTTAGACAGCTTATTTACTTTCTTGTTCTTTGTACGAGTGGACATGGTTGTAAGGTTTTGTTGTGACTCCGTTGATTCAATCTTCTTGTTGTTCGTTCTGTCCTTCATTGGTCATGTCTCATCCCTCCTGCTGGGAGGATGTTATATTTAACTTGGCTGCATGTTGGGCACTGCATTTTTAGCCATCATCATTTGGTAAGTGGCATTACCCCACGACTTTGTACACATTGTGCTGAAGTTTTAACTGTACACCACTTTTTGATGGGATGCCCATTTTGTAACCATTTTTGTTTCCGCTTGTGCTTGCCGTCTGATTCATCTGCTGTTTTAGCAAATAATGTGCGGGCTGTTGTCCGCATTTCACTTTTTATCTACCAAAGCAATATGGCACATTCCATTTAATTTTTAGGTTTGGACCTCTGTATGGTGTCTTTTCTAACCCTTTTTCCACTTGCCTGTTTTTAGCTGTCTTCTATTATGTCAATTAGGAGTGATATATAGTCATTTTTAACTCCTCTCTGTCTTCATGTTCTATAGTTTTGACTTGGGCACCTATGACCCCAGTTGTTTTTTGCACCCTAAAGCAAAACAAAACCAAACCAATCCTCAAGCAATATTCTAGGTGGGTGATTTGTTAAGCAATCTTCTTTATAGACTGTTTGCATCTTGCCAGTAGTCTACCAATAAACTGAAGTCTACCACCTACTCTACTTACGACTGAGCCTATGTTGTTATTCCATTTCATCTCTCTCTCTCTCTCTCTCTCTCTCTCTCTCTCTCTCTCTCTCTCTTTATTTTTTTTTATTTTTTATTTTTTTTCTCCTGGGGTGCAAAATCTTAAATTTCTGAAAATTTGAAGCGTTGCCAATATTTGTACCAATTTGAAATCTTAATCAAGATCTGACTGAATACTTAGGTGGCTTCTTTCAAACAGTACTTGATTATAGATGACTGTATCATTTACAGAAAGTCTGACATTACTATTAATATCGTCTGCAGTATCATTAATATCCAACATGAATATCAAGCTCCCAACAACTTCTCTAGGGCATACCCCAAGTTACTTCTGTATCTGTCAGTGACTCTCCGCCCACAATAACTAAATCCTTATCAACAAATCCTCAATATAGTCACAAATTTTGTATGATAGCCCATACGATTTTACTTATAATTAGTGTACATCTGATAACGAATCAAATGGTTTTCAGAAATCAAGAAATACAGCCGCTTCGTAACTGCTTTGACCCAAACCTTTCAGGATGAGATGTGAAATAATGTGAATTGTATTTCATATAATCGATAATTTTGGAATCCATGTTGGTTGGTATGGAGGAGGTCATTCTTTTCTAGGAATCTCATATTTTGAGTTCAGAACATGTTATAAGATTCTACAAAAAATTGAAGTCAAGGATATTTCATGGTAGTTTTGTGAATATCTTCTATCACCCTTCTTGTAAATTGGTGAGACCTATGATGTTTTCCAGCTACTGGGTGGCTGTTTCTTGGTGGATCTATGATAGATTATTGTTATTCAGTACAGAATCTGATACAACTTTCATCAGGCCCTGGAGATTTGTTCAGTTTTAACACTTTCAGCTGTTTCTCAATGCCACTGAAACTGATATCTCTTCACTTATCATTTCAGTGTTATGAGAATCAAACTGGGGCAGTTCTCTTGGGTTTCCCTTTGTAAAGGAAAATTTAATAATGCAGCGAAGTATTTTTTATGTTCCTTTGCTACCCTCAGTTTCAGTTCCTGCCTCATCCATGAGTGACTGGACAATGGTTTTGCACTCTGTTTAACATATAATCCATGAAATATTTCTTGTAGGTATATTGCTTTTCCACTGCTGTTGTTAAGGCCATGAATTTGGCTTCCGTAGTTGGCACAGTAACTGTATGTTGCCATTTTGATTCCACAAATGTGCTGCCCCAGCTATCTTAAAAATATAACCCATCATTGATTAATATCTGATGCATAATCAGCATCCAGAAGCCTTCAGTTTCAATAGGTCCACTTTTTGTAAAGCTAGTTCTTCATGAATATCATCAACAACAAAACAAGGGTAATCGAATCGAGTTGAATTACATCAGGCAATGGTGAGGGAGTTATATTAGGAAACCAGATACTAAAGGTAGTATATGCATTTTTCTGTTTGGGCAGTATGATAACTAATGATGCCTGACAGAAGATGTAAAATGTAGACTGGCAATGGAAGAAAAGTGTCCTAAAGAAGAGAAATTTTTAACCTCAAATATAGATTTAAGTGTTAGGAACTCCTTTACTGGAGGTAGAATGAAGGCTCTAGTTTTGGCCACTACCCCACTTACGGCCACCTTGATGTCAAAGGTTAATTTTTAAGCTTCTCTGGAATACCAGCCAGTTCTACTATAGATTATTATAAACTTTTTGAAAGGCTCTATTCATTTGTCTACATAATCAATCTTTTGTCTGTTTTTGTTTGGAGACACCATTTTGTGAAATGACCAGTGTTGCAAAAGCTGGGTTTTGCAGGAGTTTTCTTTAAGCACCACGGTTTTTTTTTTTTTTTTTTTTTTTTTTAAAAAATAAAACATCATAAGAAACTTAATCTGTTCAGAGGTAAGATAAGACATTATATTTTCATTTCTTTGAAGTTTTATATCGCTCAGCCTAAAAACATGCTATCAAAAGTATGTGGCCATTAACAGATCCATATTTAGCCCTGGTTCCGTGTTATGGCCATGCATGTGGCCGTAAGTGGAGACATATATGTATCCTGTTTTGGCCACTTCTAAAAACTGATACAAAAACATCAATATTAGTGTTCTGTCCTACATTACACTAGGCTAATTTTATTTAAATAGCCTCATTAAAATATTTTTGGTATTTTTATATCAATATATACCTCATTGTTAGTATTGTCTTGGCATATCATACTAATTTACCTATGCTTGTAAGATACAAAATATGCAATAGGCACTATTCAAATATGCAACATTCTTTAACTCCATCTTTGTGCATTATTTATAGGAAAAACGAATCAACCAAAGAATAAGAAGTTTCAGTATTCTCCCAGCAAAGTTAAAGATGCTCTAAAGGCTATTGATGAGGGAATGAAGGTTGCTACTGCAAGCAAGTTGTACAAAGTTCCAAGGACAACATTAAGAAACAAAATTTCTGCTGTATCTCCAAAAGAATCTACAGGGCACTGCGGTCCACATTCTGTCTTAGGTGAACAAATTGAAAAAAAAATTGGTCGACTGGGTTTTGGACTGTTCTAGCAAGGGATTTCCAGGTACTAAAGAAAATCTCAGTGCATCTGTGCAAAAACTTATTGAGAGTGCAGATATGGAAAGTTGTAAGGCTACATTTACTAACAATCGACCTGGAAAAAAGTGGTATTATGGATTTCTTATGAGACACAAGGTTCTGTCACAAAAACATGCAGAATATGTCAGTAGGGCTAGAGGTTCTGTTACGGAAGAGAAAATAAGAAACTGGATTCACGAAGTATCCATCACTTTAAATGATATGGATGTGTTAAATGACCCAAACAGAACTTTTAATATGGATGAAACTTCTTTTTTTCTGGTTCCTAAAGGGGAATTAATCATAGGTCCTCGTGGCCATCATGTTTATGATTAGTCATGTAACTCTGACAAAGATAACGTTACTACATTGTTTGCAGTGAATGCTGCTGGAAAATTTGCTCCTCCATTAACACTGTTCAAATATGCAAGGATTCCAGCATCATTGGTGAAAGCAGCTCCTCCAAACTGGGGCATTGGAAAAACAGAAAATGGGTGGATCACAGGTGAAAGTTTTTTTTGAGTATATAACAAATGTATTTGATCCGTTCTTGAAAGAAGCTGAAATTCCCCGGCCTGTAGTAATATTTTTAGATGGGCACTGCTCTCATTTGACACTTCATTTGAGCAGATATTGTAGGGAAACTCAGATCATTCTAGTTGCTCTCCATCTCAATTCTACACACATCTTGCAACCATTAGATGTAGCTGTCTTTGGACCTATGAAAAAAATGTGGAAGCAGATTGTTCAGAAATGGCGTTTTGAAAATAATGGCACTGAAATTTCAAAATCTGATTATCTTCCGTTCTGTCACAAATTATTACAGAACCTAAAATGGTGGCAAATATTTGTGCTGGTTTCAGGGCAACTGGTCTGTTTCCATTTAATGTGAACAATGTAGATTACAGCAAGATAGTTGTTCGTAGTACACCAGCATCAACCACAGTTCAGACAAGTGAGGAACTTCAGAGACATTTCTCATATATAGAAAAGCAGATTGATCCTGTCCTTCTAGATGAGTTCAGAGCAACCAAGAGAAGGAATAATGAGTGGGAAGGAAATCAAGAAACATTATTACTTTTCAAGTTCTGGAGAAAAATATCTGATGAGGTTGAAATGCATGGTGCTAGTGGTAACACTGATGACATTCTGACAGATAGCATAGCGCCTCCCTCTGAAGATAATCAAACAGAGAATGTTTCACAAAACACAGACAGACTTAATCCTTCATGCATTGAAAATGTTTATAATATTGACATATCTTCAACACGTAGCAGCATTTTACAGAATTCAGATATTCCTCCAACACCCACCAACAGTCTTATTCCTGCAGATATATCAACAACCCCCAACAGTATTTCACATAGTTCAGGTACTCCAACATCCAACCACAGTCCATCTTCAGTGCGTATCCAAGTGACACCACCAAAATCATTAGCGACAGTTTTTGAAAGTGTCATCACTTTGCCAGAACCCAAACAACGAGGCACAAAGAGGAAGAAAGAACATACACCCACTGTTGTGACTAGTGACAAGTGGGTGGAATATCATGAACTGAAGGAAAAAGAGAAGCAGGAGAAGGAGCAGGAAAAAAGGAAGAGAAAAGCTATGAAGGAGTTAAAGTCCAAAGAGCAGCACTTGGCATTCCAATGTAAAAAAGGGGAAACAAGAAACAGGCAAGAGTTAAGTTATAGGCCAACAAGTTCTTCCGAGGAAGAAGAATGGACGGACAGTGGAAGCAGTTTAGATGACTACGCAGAAGGAGAAACTATCTTCGAGTGAGAATTTGAAAGTAGGGGACTTTATTTTGGTAAAATTTAGTTTAAGAGGAAATAGAAGAACAGGATCTGCAATTTTTAAGTATGTATCTGTAATTTTGAAAGTGCTTTCTGACTCTGAATATGAAATTCAGTGCCTAAAAAGTTCTAATGTTCAGAAAACTTGTTTCGAATACATTGAAAATGATGTTTCGACTACAACGGGTGAAGATATTATAGGGAAACTGCCAAGTCCAGTCTTGATGCAAGAAGGATGTTCATTAAAAACAAAGTTCCCCAGTTCCATTAATACTGGTGAGAAATAAACTTGTCAGGAAGTTGATTTAATAATTACTGGGACAATACTTTGCCTAATGATATTTTTTTCTCTGTTCATTCAATTTCTGTACCTTTTACCTATTTGATGTATGTTTGTTGTCTTATATACTTGTAGAAAGCACAAATTACTTTCTGGTACATGGACTGACAATTATTTTAGCCATAGTTTTTTTTTATAATATGAAGTGGCCATAAGTGGGGAAACAACTGGCCATAGCTAGGGTTAACATGGCCAAAACTGGGGAAATGCGCCATTTATTTTTCAATATTTTTTTCTGCTTTTGTTATACAACTTAGAATATTTGTTTTTACATGGTTTTAATGTGTAGACTTTGAAGCAATAGATACGATTTTTTGAAGTAATTTGTATACTTTCTTCCTATACTAAAAATGTGATGTATCTCGAATTGCCCTTAATGTGGCCATAACTGGGGCCTCGACCCTAATTGTCTGAAGTTTACCCTTGTATGGAAGTGAAACGTGGATGATAAATAGTTCAGACAAGAAGAGAGTAAAAACTTTTGAAATGTGGTGCTATAGAAGAGTTCTGAAGCTTAAGTCAGTAGATCATGTAAACAATGAGAAGGTACTGAACAGAGTTGTGAGAAAAGAAATTTGTGGCACGTTTTGCCTAAGGAAGGGATCTGTTTGCCTAAGGAAGGGATCTGTTGATAGACATCAAGGAATCACCAATTTAATATTGTTGAGGGAAACCATGAGATGAATACAGTTAACAGGTTCAAAAAGATGTTGGTTGCTGTTGTTATTCAGAGATGAAGGGGATTACACAGGATAGAGTAGCATGGAGAGCTGACCATGACAACAATAGTCATACACCAACTGCCTTGGGTGTATCTCATTAGTTGTTTGACTGCTTCTCAGTGAGTTTTTTGAAAATACTGAAGTTAAATCTTGTTCCAACCCCATAGCATATGCAATGTGTGGTGTTACATCTTGAGCCAAATATAAGAATGAACCTGTGGCTTCCTGATATGAAATGGGATGTAACATAAGTTCTTCCTCATCTGTCAATTTTTCTTCACATTTATGTAGTTTCAAACCAGGTTTCATTGGATGTGCAACCAGACTGCAATCTTCCATAACATACAATATTTCTTGAATAGTCCACTGCATATTTGCTTTGATTGATGCTAATTGTCCTCAGTTTGCTGGTTCGTTTTACTTTCTTCCCAAGACACCAACTGAGCTCACCAAAATCTCTCATTAATTAATTCTTTCTTGTACTTATTATTTCTGTTCAAGAAGATGATCAAATTGTTTGCAAACAGCCAGAATGAGTATATAACACAGTAAATGCACCGATCATATTCTGACTTATTTAGGTTCAATTTGTGTAGTATTATGTCTTTAACTTCTGATTCCAAATGCGTGAAGCCCGCTTTCTTTAGTTTGTAAACCATCATCTCCTTCCCCTTTTCACCTAGTGTTCAGGATCATGAATTTATACTTCTTCAATGAGATCACCCTACAGAAATATTGTCTGAAGATCCATGGGTTCAGTGTCAAGACAAAATTCAGCTGCTAAAACTTATCAGGGCACATCGTGAAGAATGATTAACAACAGACAAAAATGTTTCATCAGTGTTCATTCTTGGTATTTGAGAATAACCCTTTGCGACAAAATGAGCCTTCATAATGTTCAGTTCCATCATTTGACATTTGTTTGATCTTGAGTACATGTTTAGTATTGTCTATAAACCTCGTGGTAAATTCATCAAAGTGGAGATCTCATTTTTCAGTAATGACTCATATACATGATTAACACTTTCTTCCATTTTCCTTAGTTATTGCAGTACATTGTTTTTTGTATGAATGTGGCTCAAGGTCACTAGCAAAACAAGCAAAATCATCAATAAAATAAATGAGGTTTGATTTTCTTGCCCATGATTATTTTTTAATTTCAGACAGCACTAGATCTGCATTTGATTGATCAGTTTTCCCATTGACATTGTCAGTCAGCGTCCACTCACTGCAGCTTTGTGCTAATTTGAGATAAACTGCATTTCTATTAACATCAGCATATGGTGTTTCTGCTTTTTTGAGGATGTTAGGTAATGATGCTGACTGAGCACACATCATAGCTTCTACTTATGTACCTGGGCCCATTCCATTATTGTCAGTTTGAATTACTGTTATTGACATTTTTCTAGCATTTGCATTTTGAATTTTCAATGAACTGCACATCGAGGATCTTCACAATTGTCTTTGGCGAATTTGTGTCTATGAAATGGTATGTCTTAGAAATCTTCACAATATTTGACATCATTTTTGTTGTATATACCACACAATACACCATCAAACAATAAGCACAATCCACTTCTTGTCATTGGACTAACTCACAGCAGCTTTTATTGAAGTCCTGGAACATACACAGCGTCATTAATAGTTATCTGCTTATTCTTATGATCAGCAGTAACTTCAAGATGAACATTGCCCTCTGTGATTGCTGTTATCTGCTGCTGTAATTTTTGCAATTGTGGTCAATTCAGAATTGTTGAATGAGGGTCTCTCTCATTCATCTTTTTTTTTTTTTTTTTTTTTTTTTTTTTTTTTTTTTTTTTTTTTTTTTTTTTTTTTACACTCATTTGTCAAACAACCAGTTTTGTGGCTAGGGCTGGAATACATATGAATTTTCTACTCTCAGTTACTTTGGCACTCCCCGATAGTGCTTGCAGAATTATTTACAGTAGGAGCAAATTTCTGCTGATAGTTACTGTCTGATAGTTACTTGCCAGTACTTCTTGTGTGTGTCTGAGAGTCTTGCAAGAGCAGATACAGCAGGGCGAGAGTGTTTGTGGAAG
Source organism: Schistocerca serialis cubense (assembly GCF_023864345.2). Taxonomy (NCBI): domain Eukaryota; kingdom Metazoa; phylum Arthropoda; class Insecta; order Orthoptera; family Acrididae; genus Schistocerca; species Schistocerca serialis. The sequence goes on from NW_026048486.1 coordinate 278,676, forward strand.
CTGAGAGATCACTCTCTGTGAGATTTTTCTGTCACAGTTCTGGAGAGATGGAAGAGGTTACAATGGAAGAGCATAGGGCTGCAACTGCACTACATTCTTAAAAAAACATATGTGACACTGTTTGTGTTGGATAACAGAGCTTATTAGGTAACTGAATGATTTTGGAGCATGCAAGTATCTCTTTGTAGTACTTGTGATTGAAGATTCAGAACATTACTGAAATTTTAAGAGAATGATAGTGATGGAGATGTAAATAATATTCATTATTATTCGGCCCCAGTGTTGCCAAGCTAGATACTACTATGTGTAAATCCACACACACAAACTGCTTGTGATGATATTTCTATCATCAGGTACTTTTATTCTCTTCAATATTTGATCAAGTCACAATTACGATGAAATAACACCACACTTTATTTTATCGTGATACACATACTCGTTCAAAATGCAAATAGGGCTGATACCTGATAAATGAAGCATTTCCAGACATTATTATTTTTTTTTTTTTGAATGATTTTACTTGTATTAACTTAAGGAACCATTCATAAATTTCTGAAAGTCACCTATTCAACACAAAATATAATAATATAATCAATAAATAACTACATCATATAAAATTGTAGCTACAGCGTATTATGTAAAGCTAAATGGCAATCCCCAGAACCATGGATCTCATTGCTGTTGGGGTAGATTGCATGCCTCAGTGATACAGTTAGTGCCGGTGCCGCAAGTGCAACCACAATGGAGTTGTGTCTGTTGGTATGACAAACAAATGTGTTGTTTTTGAAGAGGAGCAGCAGTCTTATCAGTAGTTGCAGGGATAACAGTCTGAATGACTGACTGATCTGGTCTTGTAACACCAACGAAAACAGCCTTACTGTGCTGATACTGTGAATGGCTGAAAACAAGGGGAAACTACAGGTGTAATGTTTTGTGATGGCATGCAGATCTACTATGTGGTTACATGATGATGCATCCTGTTGGGTAAAATATCTCCCTTTCAGATCTTTGAGCAGGCACTACTCAGGAGGATTCTTCGTCAGGAGTAACAAAACTGGCATTCTATGGATAGGAGTGTGGTATGTTAGATCCCTTAATAATCAGACAGGTAGGTTAGAAAATTTAAAGAGGGAAATGGATAGGTTGCAGTTAGATATAGCAGGAATTAGTGAAGTTTGGTTTAAGAATCATGAACGATGGTTGTATACATGGAACAGACATGGAGACACCAGAAGGTTTCAGATTGGTTATATAATGGTAAGACAGAAATTTTGGAACCAGATCTTAAATTGTAAGACATGTCCAGGGGCAGATGAGGACTGTAACCACAATTTATTGAATATGAACTGCTGATTAGGAGGGAAGAAATTGAAAAAACTTTGGAAATTAAGGAGATGGGTATGATAATGCATTTTTCATAGTTAAAAAGAACACAGGTACTGCAGTGTTTACAGCCATTATGAGATATATGAAATGTATTCCCAGTTATGAATACGAACAACCATCAGCTGTATAAGGGACTAACAACAATGAAAATTTGTGCTGGGTTGAAACTTGATCCCGGATTTCCCACTTCATGCAAGTGGTCACATTAACTGCTTTAGCTATCTGTACATGACTCATGGCCAGACCCAAACTTCCTTATGTCATTGTTCTGGTGTCACATCCTATACTTGCACACTCATTATCTAATTCCAGTACATCCTTGCATTACATGCATGCATGTATGTCTGAAGGGACATTGCATCATTCTTCTGAATCGTATTCTGCAATATCTTATTCATCCTCCAATACTTTCAGTTGAAGTGTACTCTGTTGTATGGGAATTGCATAAAGTATCTACAAGTACAAGCTTAACGCAAGAACAATTACATGTGGTAGTTTGGGTATGGCTGTGAGCTCCGCGTGGATAGCCGAAGTGGTTGAGGTGACAGCTTATGTAAAGCAGAAAACCTACATTAGAGTCCTGGTCCGGCACAAATTTTCATTGTCATCATTCCTGTATACAGCTGATAGTTGTTTGTGTTCATTACAATGATGTATAAATTTCATGTAAGGAGGTAAGTTGAAAGAACCAGAGGTTGTTGAGAGTTTCAGATGGAGCATTGGACAACAATTGACTATAACTGGGAAAAGGTATATGGCAGAAGATGAATGGGTAGCTTTGCTAGATGAAATTGTGAAGGCAGCAGAGGATCAAATAGGTAAAAAGACAAGGCCTAGTAGAAGTCTTACAGGAGATATTGAATTTAGTTGATGAAAGGGAAAAAAATTAAAAATGCTATAAAGCTGTGAAGACGAGGCATGAGTCGTGCTTGGGTAGCTCACTTGCTCGCGAAAGGCAAAGGTCCTGAGTTCAAGTCTCGGTCCAGCACCCGGTTTTAATCTGCCAGGAAGTTTCATATCAGTGCACACTCTGCTGCAGAGTGAGAATCTCATTCTGGAAAAATGCTGTAATTGAAGCAGGCGAAAGGGAATACAAAGTCTGAAAAATGAGACTGCAGAGTGAGAATCTCATTCTGGAAAAATGCAGTAATTGAAGCAGGCGAAAGGGAATACAAAGTCTGAAAAATGAGACTGACAGAATGTGTAAAATGACTGAGCAGGACAGGCTAGAGGACAAATGTAAGGCAAATACCACCTGCAGGAAAATTAAAGACACTGTTAGAGAAAAGAGAAGCAGACGTATGTCTATGAATAGCTCAGATGGAAATCCAGAATTAAGCAAAGAAGAGTGAAGGTGGAAGGGTCTATACAAGCGATATGAACTGTAAGGTAGTATTATAGAAAGGGAAGAGGATGTAGATAAAGATGAGATGGGAGATATGACACTGCAAGAAGAATTTGACTGAGCTCTGAAAGACCCAAGTCAAAACAAGACCCCTGGAGAAGATGACATTCCATCAGAAATACTGACAGTCTTGGGAGAGCCAGCCATGACAAAACTAATAATCTAGTGTGCGAGGTGCATGAAATATGTGAAATACACTCATATTTCAAGAAGAATGTAATAACTCCAATTCCAATGAAAGCAGGTGCTGATAGACGTGAATATTAGAGGAATATCAGTTTAATAAACCATGGTTGTAAAATACTAACACAAGTTCCTTACAGAAGAATGGAAAAACTAGTAGGAGCTGAAGTCGGGGAAGGTCAGTTTGGGTTCTGAGAAATGTACCAACAGATGAGGCAATACCGACTCTACAATGTACCTTAAAAGAAAGATGAAGCAGGGGCAAAACTACATTCATAGCATCGGTAGACACAGAGATAGCTTTTGGTAGTGATCATTGGAATGCTCCCTTTGAATTTCTGAAGGTAACAGGGATAAAATACAGGGAGTGGAAGGCTGTTTACAACTTGTACAGAAATCTGATGGCAATTACAAGAGTTGAAGGGCATTAAGTGGAAGCAGTGGCTGAGAGAGGAATGAGACAGTGTTGAAGCCTATTCCCAACAATCTGTACATTGAGGAAGCAGTAAAGGAAACCAAAGAAAAATTTGGGGTAGGAATTAAAGTCCAGGGAGAAGAAATAATAACTTTGAGGTCTGTCAATGAAATTGTAACTTGGTCAGAGCCAGCAAAGGACTTGGAAGAACAGTTTAACAGATTGTAAAGTGTCTTGAAAGGAAGATAAGATGAACTTCAACAAAAACAAAACAACAGTAGTGAAATGTAGTCAAATTAACTCAGATGATGTTGGGGGAATTAGATTAGGAAATGAGACACTTCAAGTAGTAGATAATTTTTGCTGTTTTTGCAGTAAAATAAGTGATGATGGCCAAAGTAGAGACTGTGAAATGTAGACTGGCAATGGCCTGAAAAGTGATTCTGAAGAAGAGAAATTGACATCAGATATACATTTATGTTCTAAACAGTGGAATCTCCAGGTAGGAATATCGACTATGTGGGAAAAGACAGGTTGCTACATTTGTAAAGAAGACACATTGAGTTGTGGAATTCCAGCACGAGATGCCGGAGTTGGTGGTCGTGTATGCTTCTTGATTTTGTGAATGGTGTATGTCACTTTTTTACTGATGAAGGCTGTGGCCAAAAGGTCTATGTAAGTGTCTTTTAATTGTGCCTTTCTGCAACTTGACGTGTCCTTTTTTTTTTAAGTAGCTATCTTCATTTTCCTGGATTTAAGTGTTAGGAAGTCTTTTCTGAAGATATTTGTGTGGAGTGTAACTACGTATGGAAGTGATACATGGATGATAAATGGTTTAGACAAGAATACAAGTTCTTGAAAAGTGGTGCTAAAGATATTGAATGTGTAGATCCCATAAGTAATGAGGAGGAACAGAGTAGAATTGGAGAGACAAGGAATTTGTGACACAACCTGACTAAAAGGAGGGATCAGTTGATAGGACATGTTCTGAGATTTCAAGGGATTGCCAATTAATACTGGTGGGAAGTAGGGGGGGGGGGGGGGGGAGGGGGAGTGTTAAAAATCATAGTAGGAGACTAAAAGAGGGGTACAGTAAGAAGATTCAGAAGGATGTAGGTTGCAGTAGTTATTCAGAGGTGAAGAGGCTTGCACAGGATAGAGCAGCATGGAGAGCTGCATCAAACAAGTCTTTGGGCTGAAGACCACAACAACAAATGGCAATTTTCTGAGTTGCAAAACAGTTACTTTCAAACATAACTCCACTTATTCCTCTATGTTAGTTAAGCTATGTTATAAAACTACATACCATGCTGATTTCCTTACATTTAGGATATTCTGGTGAGTTTCTTCTTCTGTGGTTGTGTTAAAAGCTGTAGTCATTTTAGCCAACAAAATTTGCTTCTTATCTCAGTTCCCTTAGTCTTTAGCTGTACAGCCCACAATGCTGGCCTTTCCTCATACATATTACAGGGTGTATACGACCCGGGACAACTGGGAGATCCGGGAAAAACCTGGGACTTTTTTCATCCAGGAGAAAACCGGGAATTTTTTCATCTGGGAGAAAACCGGGAATTTTTTAGAATTCTGTGAATTTTTCATTTTTTTAGTTCTTAGTTAAATTTTTGTAACTTTGACTGGTAAGAACCAATACTCTAGCAAAGAATATTACTGTATCTTGCTACTGCAGAATAATACTGCAGCAACAAAACACAAACGAGAGAAAAAAAAAGAAAAGAAAAATTAAGTTGCAAAGGAAATGCACTATACACAAGAACAAAACACAGTGCTCATACAAGCAACTGCCAACAGCAAAGTGTGTCAAAGGCTTTAGGAAGACTATGCAACATTTCATAACAACAAATTGCCTCCGATGAGCGTGACGTCACAACAGTTCACATTAAATTCGTTGCAACAGTTGTGAGCCAGCTTATGAGCATGTGCAGATGAGTCAGGTATGAGTAGTACCTTCTCCCGCTTCTGGCTACAGAAGTGTGGCAGTTAGCTGTATAAGCAATAGCAGCAAGCAGCCAGATGCTACCCGGAAAAATTTTACTGGTGCGCCTAAGCTGCCAGATTCACATATGCGCAACAGGCCCGGAACTAGGGGGCTGGGGCAAACCAGGGAATCTGCCGCAGGTGGCAGTTTCAGAGGGGCGGTGGCACCAAATTCATATTATTCAGGAAAAATATCTTGTTTCACAAAGCACCAAGCATCCAGCACATGTTGGTCTGTCGATTGCTCATATGATTTTGAACGCATCCCTGTTGGTTTTTGAACATTTTTGATCAAATTCTAAGTTGATTTCTGAATGAATGGTAAGTTGATTTTTGAATGTGTGCATAGTGTACATGATGTCTCTGCCAGGGGAATCCCCCTCACATCTAGGAATAAACTTTCCTGCAGACAAAAGGGGACGGGTCCATACGAGCTGAGCGAATAAAGCCGAAAGGGTGAATGGCAATCGCTGTTTATGTGGTTGGCTGGGTTCGCAAATGATCAGCGCTGTTATAATTCCTAGCAAATTCCATAGATTCAGACTACCAGAGTGGAAATAAACGACTAACAGGAATAACAGGTAACAAAGATTACATATTGTCTTTTCCGTGTATCCAAGAAAATGAAATTTTGACAGAAAATTTTTGGCCAGACCCCTACACTACTAAGGGGCAGTTATACAACCCCCGGCTAGAAGTTGCTAAAGTTCTATTCTGGGAGTAGTGCGGGAAATGTGTTGTACGTACATGTAATAATGCCTAACTGTTGCGGATATGTGAACAAACATTTTCCGGCTTGCATAGTGGCGCGCGAGATATGATGTGCAGAGTGCATTAGACTCTATGGAATATACATGTTCTGTGTTTGTTGATGGGGGAATGTAATACAATTTGGTAGTCACATGTATTAAAATGTGGTGTGCAAATAAAGCATAAGCTTATTTTGTCCCTTAAATTGTGTTACCTGCCATTTAGCTGCCTTAACCTGCATAAACTACAACACTAACTGGAAAATAAATGCGGGATAACTAAACTGGCGATTGTGGCTGGGTTAGTGAAGTTAACCAGAGAATAAATGTGGACACTGTCAGCAATAGTTACAGAATTAGTTGATGACAAGATTCTTAGAACGAGGAAGGAGAAGAAACGGGGACTCACACAAATTACGGAAGAATACGACGATTCCAAATTTATATAAAAATTTCGTAATACTACTTTTCGATCTCATGCTTCAGAAGCTAGAGAGTATGAATGAAATGTGAAACTATTTCCTAACATAAAACGTTTTGCTTTTAGTAGGCCTAATAGGCATCTGATATTGGTACTTCGTGAATTATATTCCGTCGTGTTATAAAAATAACCATTTGAGCCAAATCAGTCTCGTTTGTTTGGTGTATGTAACAATTGCTGCAATATTAGGCAGGTCTATTTCGTTTTATCTAGCAGACAGTGACAAAATACACGTAATCAGGTCAAGAAACCGCACCAGTCTTGGGTGCTATTTGTATTAACAGCTTTTCTAGCATTAGACAAAGACAGACATTTCATTTTTTGATATAGCAAAATGTTGATGAACTTTGATGAGGTAATACATTCTTTCCCAGAAAGGAAAGTACGCCATATAAAGCTGTGGCAAGATTAGGGAGGAAAAAAAAAAGCTACAACTTGAGGACTGAAGAAATGTGTACTGTCTTGCTTGTCTCTTGTCTTTACTCGTTTTATGTATCATATATTTAATTTTATGCCAGACAAAACAGCAATTTAGTAGCTAATAGGCAGTAAAGACTGCAAATTTTCTGAAGAGTTCTTGTTCTGCCGGATACAAATAATCCCATCCAGCATTAATAGCGAGATTTTTTAAAGAGAGGCAGGATGTCAGACCGACCGACTGGGAGCAGGAGAGGCACCACATGACATTTTAATTTCCGCTGGCCGGAATATAGTTTGATTGCACCCATTACAAAATATTACACATTTGAATTCCACAGAGCGTAATACAGAGACGTTTGATTTTGTTCCCTCGAACATATGTGTTTTACGTATCAGACTCTTCAGAAGGATGTGCACTACAAAATTAAGATATTTTTTAAATTTTTGGCGTCCTACCCCAAACACTCGAGGGAGGGGCAGCACCACTATCTGATATTGTCCTGGTTTGGAAATATCGTAGATACAGACCTGATGCACAGAGCAGTCTTGAGTTGTAGTGGGGAGGTGGTAGTCACCACGTGACCCGTGTTTACGTTAAGTGATTTTATTGTTTCCTCTTTGTTTATTTCTCTAATGTCAGATGAAAACAAAAAGGATTTCTGTGGCTGCGAGCTATCAAGTGAATTAAAATACATTCACATAATTACAGAAGGCTAAAATATATTATTAGTTTCAGATTTTATTTTGTTTCCGCTTTTCTTACAGTCAAGTGTTAATCGCCTTGCAGAACAATGAAGTTATTTTTGTTGGTTTGTTAAAGAAATTTGACTTTCATTAATCTTTTCTGCTGAGGCCAATTTATTTTAAACGAAATGTTTAATTCCACACCATTGGCTAGTTTCAACTGTTCGCTGCATTTCAAGTTCACATCTTCATCTTCTAGCATGTATGGTATTATGCCACAATAAAGGACCAAACAAGAGATAATGCGGTACTGGCACTCCAAGAAAATTTACATCTGAATCTGGACAAATGAATGTGCACTTTAAACTGAATTATGCATTTTAGTATGGTTCACAAAATTCCCATGCTCTTGGAGTATCCTCTAATGTCATGTTCTTTTATGACATAATGTAAAAATTTTTAATGTTTTACATGTACGAACGTACGGGCTTCTTGTGTCATCGTAGCTGCACAAGTGCAGTGACGCCTGTCCTCTGGTGCAACTGTTGAAACTAATCTATTTCCACCATGTCATGGGCAAATATTCCGAATGGTTGTTTGAAAAGCTTTATTTTCAAGTAAAATAAATTTCCTTTTACACAAGATGGATTCTGTGTGTGACTGTCCAGTGAATTTCTTAAATCACAGAGCGTTTGACTCTCATTCAAAAATCAGATCTTTGAGGACAACCATTTAGAATATTTTTGAGCCCAGAAGGCCAGACATTTATGTTGTTTTTAAAAATTTTACTGGCAAATTTGTGTGATGTAGCTTAAAGTGTAACACGTGCAAAAAAATCAATATTATGTGTGAAAGCTTAGCTTCTCTTGCAGCTCATTAATTGTAGAGACCAACATTATAGGTGAAAGCTTTTCTTTTCTTGTAGCAACACTATGTATAGTAATTTAAACCATTAGGTTTTCCTATTTGTGTGTTCACGCTACTTAACAGTGTTGTTGCTATTGGCTGACTGCATCACGTGTCCTATGCTCTGAATATCCACTGTCATTGGCTGGCGAGATCGCTTGAGATGAGCTACGACTGGCTTACAAAAGCATATCGCAATCTTGATTTCAATCCTTCAGAAAGTAACATACGGTGTTTCTTGGAATTTGAAAATACGAAAATATTCAGTGTACATGTGGCTGCACATCAGACATCATCCAAAATGTGTTTTATCCCCTGAGTTTCATTTTCTAAAGTGCCAGGAAATTCTACGCTGGTATATAAAATCACAACCATTGAAAGGATTGATAAGTTTTACAGTTCCGAGGATAGGTATACTGTTACTTAACATGGAAAAAATGTATTTTCATCTGGGAGAAGGTGTATTTTCAACCGGAAAATCCAGGAATTTTTGCCCTCATCCATGGATACACCCTGAATTAATTAAATGCATTAACAATCTTAGTCCACTTCCTGGAAACTTGCTACATCACTTTTTTTGCTGACACATCACTTGCATTCACTTCACAGTGCATATTCATATGATAGTATTTTCAGCAGTCCTGAAAATTCTGGTACATGCCCACAGAGCAGTTTGTAGCAGTGGTAATGTGAAGAATTCACATTTTTGTTTTAACATGGGATTGAGTCTCTTCGGTGACTTTTTTTTTTTTCGCCTTGTAGCTCTGTAGATGATGAAGAAATTGATGATGAGATAAAAGAAATTATTCAGGTAGTGAAGGGAGTTGAAAATTTAATAGTCATGGGTGACTGGAATTCATCAGTAGGAAAAGGGAGAGAAGAAAACATAGTAGAAGAATATGGATTGGGGCTAAGAAATGAAAGAGGAAGCCACCTGGTAGAATTTTGCGCAGAGCATAACTTAATCATAGCTAATACTTGGTTTAAGAATCATAAATGAAGGTTGTATACATGGAAGAACCCTGGAGATACTAAAAGGTAAGACAGAGATTTAGGAACCAGGTTTTAAATTGTAAGACATTTCCAGGGGCAGATGTGGACTCTGACCACAATCTATTGGTTATGAACTGTAGATTAAAACTGAAGAAACTGCAAAAAGGTGGGAATTTTAGGAGATAGGACCTGGGTAAACTGAAAGAACCAGAGATTGTACAGAGTTTCAGGGAGAGCATAAGGGAACAATTGACAGGAATGGGGGAAAGAAATACAGTAGAAGAAGAATGGGTAGCTTTGAGGGATGAAATAGTGAAGGCAGCATGGGATCAAATAGGTAAAAAGACGAGGGCTAGTAGAAACCCTTGGGTAATAGAAGAAATATTTAATTTAATTGCTGATAGGAGAAAATATAAAAATGCAGTAAATGAAGCAGGCAAAAATGAATACAAACGTCTCAAAAATGATATCAACAGGAAGTGCAAAATGGCTAACCAGGGATGGCTAGAGGACAAATGTAAGAATGTAGAGGCTCATCTCACTAGGGGTTCGATAGATACTGCCTACAGGAAAATTAAAGAGACCTTTGGAGAAAGGAGAACCACTTGCATGAATATCAAGAGCTTTGATGGAAACCTAGTTCTTAGCAAAGAAGGGAAAGCAGATAGTTGGAAGGAGTATATAGAGAGCCTATACAAGGGTGATGTACTTGAGGACAATATTATGGAAATGGAAGAGGATGTAGATAAAGATGAAATGGGAGATACGATACTGCGTGAAGAGTTTGACAGAGCACTGAAAGACCTGAGTCGAAACAAGGCCCCCGGAGTAGACAACATTCCATTAGTACTGACAACCTTGAGAGAGCCAGTCCTGACAAAACTCTACCATCTGGTGAGCAAGATGTATGAGACAGGCGAAATACCCTCAAACTTCAAGAAGAATATAATAATTCCAATCCCAAAGAAGCAGGTGTTGACAGATGTGAAAATTACCAAACTATCAGTTTAATACGTCACAGCTGCAAAATACTAACGCGAATTCTTTACAGACGAATGGAAAAACTGATAGAAACCAACCTCGGGGAAGATCAGTTTGGATTCTGTAGAAATGTTGGAACACGTGAGGCAATACTGACCCTACAACTTATCTTAGAAGAAAGATTAAGAAAAGGAAAACCTACATTTCTAGCATTTGTAGACTTAGAGAAAGCTTTTGACCATGTTGATTGGAATACTCTCTTTCAAATTCTGAAGGTGGCAGGGGTAAAATACAGGGAGCGAAAGGCTATTTACAATTTGTACAGAAACAAGATGGCCGTTATAAGAGTCGAGGGGTATGAAAGGGAAGCAGTGGTTGGGAAGGGAGTGAGACAGGGTTTTAGCCTATCCCCAATGTTATTCAATCTGTATATTGAGCAAGCAATAAAGGAAACAAAAGAAAAGTTCAGAGTAGGTATTAAAATCCATGGAGAAGAAATAAAAACTTTGAGGTTCGCTGATGACATTGTAATTCTGTCAGATACAGCAAAGGACTTGGAAGAGCAGTTGAACGGAATGGACAGTGTCTTGAAATGAGAGTATAAGATGAACATCAACATGATAATGGAATGTAGTCAAATTAAATCGTGTGATGCTGAGGGAATTAGATTAGGAAATGAGACACTTAAAGTAGTAAAGGAGTTTTGTTATTTGGGGAGCAAAATAACTGATGATGGTCAAAGTAGAGAGGATATAAAATGTAGACTGGCAATGGCAAGGAAAGCGTTTCTTAAGAAGAGAAATTTGTTGACTTCGAGTATTGATTTAAGTGTCAGGAAGTTGTTTCTCAAAGTATTTGTATGGAGTGTAACGATGTATGGAAGTGAAATGTGGATGATAAATAGCTTAGACAAGAAGAGAATAGAAGCTTTCGAAATGTGGTGCTACAGAAGAATGCTGAAGATAAGATGGTTTGATCACATAACTAGTGAGGAGGTATCGAATAGAATTGGGGAGAAGAGGAGCTTGTGGCACAACTTGACTAGAAGAAGGGATCAGTTGGTAGGACATGTTCTGAGACATTGAGGGATCACCAATTTAGTATTGGAGGGCAGCGTGGAGGTTAAAAATCATAGAGGGAGACCAAGAGATGAATACACTAAACAGATTCAGAAGGATGCAGGTGACAGTAGGTACTGGGAGATGAAGAAGCTTGCACAGGGTAGAGTAGCATGGAGAGCTGCATCAAACCAGTCTCAAGATTGAAGACCACAACAACAACAACAACAGTTTTTTAATTCTGTCTATGATGTTTTATGTTCTTTGTTGTGTTGCTTTGTTTAAATGTAAAACTTTCATAATCATGCTGTTCCTGTAGGAGGTAAAACAGGCAAATTTTTCACTCAGAAACACGCCACAGCCACAAATTATGGCTCAAAACATGCAGATTAGTGGATACTATTATATAATAGATTCACTAGTATGGCAAAATATACACTGCGGAAAAAAATTAGTACATCTCGAAAGACAACATTGATTTTGATCCAATCATGGCATATGATACCAGGGAGATAAGACACCCTGTGATAGTTCAGAACCCCACTCATAATGAAAATGTATTGGAGCTAAAGACAACAAATATGCCTGACATCTTAGAGTGTGTCCACATTGAAACTGGTATCATTGACCAAGACGCTGTTGTGGCAGCAGTGATTACCAAAGTTCAAAGGCCAACTACAACAAGTAGAAAGATATATATGTTCAGTAAAATAGATAAAAAGAAGCAGTAGTGTCATATCTCGATAATTCAAACTTCCAGTGCTGGGAAGGAGCATATAGAGGAACAATGGCTCAAGTTTAAAAAAATAGTTGGCTGTGCACTGGTTAGAACATAGGGCTATAGATAGAGATATGCTGAATGAAACCTATTTGGCTGTCATGAGAGGATTGTGTGAAGCATAGCAGCATATTGTCAAATGATCTTTCAAAGAATCCAAACATATTGTGGCTACATGTAAAGACTATTAGTGGTACCTAAGTTAGTGTCCAGTCCCTAGCACATGAGATGGGAATTCAAATTGAGGGTAATAAAGCAAAAGCTGAAATGCAGAACTCCATTTTCAAATGTGCCTTTACGAAAGGAAACCCACGAGAATTGCTTCAATTTAAACCTCATACCACTGGAAAGATAAATGAAGTAAGTATTAGTGCCAGTGGTGATGAGAAACAGCTGAAAGCATTTAACCTGCACAAAGCTCCAGAGCCTGATGGAATCCGATTCCATACTGAATTTGCAGATGAATTAGCTCCTCTTATAACTATAATCAATCATAGATCCCTCATACTAAAAGTTGTGTGGAGCAGTTGGAAGAAAGCACAGGTCACACCTGGCAACAAGAAGGGTAGTAGAGATGATACATGGAAGTACCATCCAAAAATATCCCTGATATAGATTTGTTGTAGAATCTTAGAACATGTTCTGAGCTCAAAGAGAATAAGCTATCTTGAACTGAATGACCTCATTTATGTCAAATGGCATGGATTCTGAAAATACTGATCATCTGAAACCCAACTCACAATTTTCTCGCATGACGTTCTGAAAGTTTTGGATGAAAGCAGTCAAGTAAATGCAGTAAGTATCTCTTGATTTTTGAAAAGTATTTGAGTCAGCACCACACATACACTTATTGTCGAAAGTACAATGGTATGTGGTGTCAAGTGAAATTTGTGACTGGACTGATGACTTTTTTGTAGGGAGAATTAAGCATGTTACCTTGGGTGGAGAATCATCATCAGATGTAGAAATAAATTTGTGTGAGCCCCAGGGAACCATTGCTTTTCATGTTGTGTATTAATGACCTTGCAGACGATAGTAATAGTAACCCCAGACTTTTTCCAGTAGATACAGTTATGTATAATAAAGTACTATAAATATTCAGTCAGATCTTGATAAGGTTTCAAGGTGGTACAAAGATTGGCAACTTGCTTTAAATGTTCAGAAATGTAACACTTCTCAGGATGAAAAAAACATAGTATCCTATGACCGTAATATCGGTGAATCACTGTTGGAATTAGTCAACTGAAACAAACACCTAGGTGTAACATTTTCTAGTTATATGAAATGGAATGATCACATACACACAGTTGTGGGTAAAGCAGGACATAGACTTTGGTTCACTGGTGCAATCAGTCTACAAAGGAGATTGATTGCAAATCACTTATGCAATCCTTTCTGGAATGTAGGTCAAGTGTGTGGGAACCATACCAAATTGGACTAACAGGAGATATTAAACATATAAGAGAAGGGCAACGTGATGGCCACAGATTTGTTTGACACATAGGAGAGTGCCAGAGAGTTGCTGAAGAAACTGAACTGGCTGGCTCTTGAAGATCATGGGGATCGTGAGGCCAAGATTTGAATAATTATAGCATACACAGAGGTATTCAGTCATTCTTCCCGTGCTCCATACATGAATGGAATGGGAAGAAACCCTAACAATTGGTACAATGGGACATACTCTCTGACATGCACTACATGGTATTTTGCAGAGTATAGATGTAGATATAGGTATGGATCCACAACCCTTACAGTGACTCCAACACTGAGTCAAGAAGATGGTCTTTTGTGGAGTACATGGACATATCAGGATAGAGGGGAATGACAAATCTGACATGACAAATCAGATAAAGAAGCATGTAGGGATGGTGTATGTTGACATACCATCTCCTTAGACTGAATGTTTGGAGGTGACAATCAACAAATTGTAGTCACTCACATTGATCGCATAGGTGTGGTGGACCTCATGCTAGCCACACTAATGGAAGGAGGTGCTGTTCTCCAGACTGTGCATGGAACATAGCTCTTTTGCTCGTTCTGCTGAAGGATCCACCACTGTGTGAAGTTCTTGGTGTACCACTTTTGGTTCAGCAAATCTTGGCAAAATGTGTTTTGTATACTGACATCAGGGCAGCCCTCGTTTTGGCCGGAGATCTACACACCATCTTTCGCGGCTCTGACATTAGTGTCACATCTGTTTTGAAGTTTTGTGAACTGTTGGCCCTCATCCCTAAAGTGGTGGGTAGGGTAGGTTGTCTTTAATGCATTGTAAAGAATCCTGCCAGTTGGCTCATTATCAGAAATGAATGCTTCAAGCAGTCCAGGGTCTTAAATGACCCATGCGAGAAAAGCTGCTCACGCTGCTGCTTCAGCATTGAGAGTGCTTCCTCGAAAAACTCACTGCACTAGCTGCAGTGTGTCCATTTTTCCTCCAATTTTACATGGAACCTTTATGTTATAGTTGCATGCACTATACTTATTAATAAAAGTAATAAATTTCCTTTATTAGTGCATGGTGGCTGCGAGCACTTTGTGAATGTAACCATATAGAATGCCTAATAAATTTCTTTATTACGCTGTTTTAGCTATTGCCATCATTGGATATTTCCAATTAAGATTAAAGGAACATAAAGAGCTACAGGTATTCTTGATACATCAAGCCACAAAACAAGAAAAGTAAAAAAGATAAAAATATTATTAAAACTACACTCACCAAAAAGCTTACGTGATGCAAAACAAGTTTTATTATCAGTATTAAGAAACCATGCCTAATCAGGGCATCAACCTACAATTTGACTCAAAAAATTATGGAAAGATGTAAGCTGTAGCTGACAGGTTGCATTCATGTAGGTGGCATTGCCATCAAATTATATTTTGTTTTATTTTTTCTTAACTTTGTTCTTTAAAAAGAAGACCGACAGTCTGTAAATGAAAACATTTAATGTCTAATTACGATAAGACATGATTTAAATGAGTATAGTTGCATTCTCATAAAATTGGACATGGACTAACTGCAGCCATCTGAAAAGCTAATTTTATGACTAAGCAAATACATCCATTTAAATCATGTTTAATAATCTGACTTTGAATGAATGTGATTTAAAGAGTATACATCTTTTTACATATATGAAGGGGAGATAAAATAAAATCAGAAGACAATGTCCCTTATACTAGCACCACCTCGTTGGCTAGAAATTACATCTTTGTATAAAGCAAATAGATTACATTTTCAATGTTTCATCTTTTGTAGCTTGTTGTTATGTAATGAACAGCTGTTGATCTTCATTTGCCTTTAATAGTAGTTGAAGACATCTGATGATCACAGTAGTGGAAGCAGCATAATAAATAAATAAATTTATTAAGCAGTCTGGTCAAAATCCTTGACAGACTGTGATGAAGGATGCTTGATAGTATTCCAGCTGCCAGGCACACTGTACAACAGGCAACAGGGCTGTTTGAGATTGCATAGCAAACTCTTATGTGCTATTTTAATGTGTGCTTTGAGTTGGTAGCTGTAACTTTGAACATTTCCTGTCAGCTTAGCTTGTTGCCATATGGTGGAACTTATTTATGTCAGTAGAAAGTATTTCTGACCATTTGGAGTATATTGTAGTGATGCTGTGCAAATGTAACACTTGTTCCTGTATCATGTAGATGTGAATATTGAATGAAGGGTGAGAAATTTTAGTTTTTAGAACCAGCGATTTCTTCATGTGGCAAAAGAGATAAAAAGAGTTGGAAATATATAGCATTGTAAAAAATTAGTGTATGATTTGCAACACATGTTGAGGTAGATAATAGGTGGTAAGTCTGTCTCCCTTCTTCTTTTTTATTAATTTTTTCTAGGATATTGGTGGGTACTCTTTAATAGGATAATAATGCATGTGTACCTTAAAACCATGATGTGTACAATGTTACTTCCATTATTAAATGATTGATATATCTATGATATTATGAAAATGTTTGTAAGTTCCACATCTCCTAATCCACTGAACTGATTTCAACCAAAATTGGTACACATATCACTTACTGTCTTACACGATCCACAGTGGTGGTAAGAACCATCTATCTCACAAAAGAGTGGAGCTGAAAAAGAAGTGTAACTCATGACTCAAATAGCCAGACTGTCTTCATCTGGTATTTGAGAATGAAAGCCCTCAGTGACTTACAAACAAATTTAGACATAGTTTCAAAATTTTATATTTGTTTCCTGCTGAAATGATTTAAGCAAAAACGTTTTCTCACTTGCTCATTTTCGCAGTTTCAGCAGCAAGGCTGTCACATCAGGGATGATCATTTAATGTAGTATGGCTTTACTACTAACTCTATTCACAACACATTCCACAGATGGTATCCACAATGTATCATTGTATGACTGACATTTCAGGAGATATGATATCATAAACACTGAGATGCATGAGAAACTGCCGAAATGTGCATGATGTTTTAATTTATTACTTCTTTATTACTAACTCTATTTGCAACAGGTTTTGCTGACAGTATTAGCATAAACCACTGGATGTACCTGCAAATTTATATTATTGTACATTACATATTTCAGGAGCTACGATGTCATAAACATTGAGCTCCATGAAAACGAAACTGAATTGTGAAATTCGCTGGAGATAAAGGCGAAATATGTGTACAAATATGTGTGAAATGTGTTAAATATATGTGACATTTATGTAAGTGAGCAAAGTTATAGGTAATAAGCTGTTTCCAAACTCCTGGATTGATTTCAACTAAATTTGGCACACATATTATGTACTTTTTAGAAAGAAATATAATGGGGAAAGAATGAGCTACCTTCAGTGGGGTGGGGTTATGATGTGAGGAGAAAACTGGGGAGGAGGAGGTGGACAGTCAGAAAATGGGGGATGGTGGGATGGTGGGCAGAGAGAGGAGGAGATAGAAATGGTCAGAAAGGGGATAGGAGGATATATATGGACAGAGAGTGGGGTGTAAGGAGATGGACAGAGACGGAATGAGAAGGAGATAGACTCAAGAAGGGAGGGGGATATTGATAGACGGGGTGCAGAAGATAAGACAGAGTTGGGAGGAGCATGTGAACAGAGAAATGAAAGAGGAGGCGTTGGACAAGACAGGTGGAAGAAGAAATGGGCAGGAGAAGGGGGAAGAGTAAATGGACTGAGGAGGGGGGGGGGGGGAGGAGGGTGAAATGGACATGGACAGAGAAAGAGAAGAGAGGGAGATTGACAGTGAGAGGGAAGGAGGAGATGGTGAGAGAGTGGGGCAAGGAGGAGATGGACTAATAGAAGAATTGAATAAGTTCATATCCAGAGAACACTGGGTACCCAACTATACGTGTTTCATTAGAAAACTAGTTCAGATGCACTTGAATGCTGTTGAATTTGTCAAAATTCTGTGCTCACACTGGTAGGTCATAAACTGTGTGTGTGTGTGTGTGTGTGTGTGTGTGTGTGTGTGTGTGTGTATGTATTTGCTAAAGATCTTAAACTCATTCCATTTGAATTGATTATTCGGATCTGGACCCTTCTCTGTCTTTTACCACCACTTCCTCATCTTAGCAGTAGGATGGATAGAGTGAGTAAATTCTGTGTGCAGACACAGAAAGTGATAACTGCAATTTGTGAAGAGCTGAAGGTGCTGTTGGTTGTGGTCAGACATCTTCAGGCTGCTGCCTTAGGTGTAATGGTAGCAGAGCAACTAGGGTATCACATGGGACAGCTCAGGTGTTGAACGTTTCACCCATAGGCCCAGCTGCTCAGTGCCTTGCAATGTACAGTGTGCATGGCAGCTGCCAGATTGTAACGTGTCTGCAACACTCAATGTGGAGAGTTGATGTGGGGATTGGTCATCTGACCTCACCCCATTCACCCTGTGAGTGGACAAGAAGCTGTTCCTTCAGCAGAGTCCAAGCAGGCACATGGGGGATGTATTAGCTAGTTATTGACAGCTCCACCTTACAGTCCAGTGTGCACTTAAAAAATCAGCTAGGGGCACCTCAGACTGTGAGTGGACAAGTGGCTGCTCTTTCAGCAGGGTTCAAAGTGGCACACGGAGGGAGGCATTTGCTAGTTATTGGGAGCTTCACTGTGAGGTGTATTATGGACCACCTTAAGGAAACAGTCTCCATGGCTGGAAAGAAGTCTATTGTGTACTTGGTAAACCTGCTGGGTCACCTCATCTGAGATGTGGAGGAAGCTATACCAACAGCTGTCATCATCATCATCATCATAAACTAAAGGGTAGGCCTTGTCGATTCAGCCATGTCCCTTTCTCCATTGTCATCCTCTTCAATTCTTCATACGATTTTATCCCCATATCTTCTTTGATGTTGCTCTTGGCCTGCCTCTTAGTTTTTTCCCTAAAACTATTCCTTGAAATACATTCTTTAGGAACTGGTTGTGTCTCGTTATGTGCCATATCATCTTTGATTTTCTTCTTCCTACATAATTTAGCAGTGTTCTGTTCTCATTCACTTCTCTTAAGACCTGTTCATTACTTTTTCTATCTACCCAGCTTGTTTTCATCATTCTTCTCCAAATCCAGATTTCCATTGCTTCCAGTCTCTTTTTCTTCTCTACCTTTCCCAGGGTCCACACTTCACATCCGTATGTTAAGACACTCCAGACAAAAGTTTTTGCAAACTTTTCCCAACTTTCTAGGCTTATATGATTGTCTGTTAGTAAATTCCTTTTATTTTGGAAAGCTTGCTTTGCCAAGGCTATTCTTCTGTTTATATCTGTGTATATTTATTGTTGTCAGTGATTGTGCTCCCCAAATAACAGAAGTTCTCAACCTACTCTAGAACATAATTTTCTAGTTTAATATTAACTTCACCATTTTCTTTTGTCTTCCCTACTGCCATAGTTTTTGATTTCTTATTTATTTTTATATTAAATGCTCTTAGGATTTTGGCAAATTTTAGTAATACTAACTCCATTTCTTTTATTTAGTCAGCAAGTACTACTATATCATCTGCAAAACGGATACAGTGTATTCGTTCCCCATTAGTTTTAATTCCTTTGGTTATTCTTTTCAATTTTTCAATGGTTTCTTCAATAAATGTGTTGAACAGATATGGTGCTAATGGCCATCCTTGCCGTACTCCCCTCCTTATTTTTGCTTTCTTCTTCACACCATTCACTTCTATCTCTGCTTTATGCCTTTTATATGGGTTCCACATTAATCTTCTGTACCTCCAATCAAGACTTATTTCCTTCATCATTTGGAATAACAATTTCCAATTAACCATGTTAAATGCTTTTTGTAAATCTATAAAGGCCAGGTAGGTTTTCCTATTAACTCCAATTCGTCTTTCCAATACTATCCTCAGAGCTAGTATTGCCTCTCTAGTTCCTTTTCCGGATCTGAAACCAAATTGGTCTTCTCCTAGGTTTGCCTCAGTTTTCTTTTTTATTCTATTTTTTTATGTTTAACATTATTTTGCAAGTGTGGATTAGTAAGGAGATGGTTCTGTAGTTCTCACAGTCCAGGACATTATTGCTGTTTTGCTGTTAAGCAAATTTGTAGGTGGTTCTTTTCCATCTACACAGTACTCTTCAATAAGTTTATATAAGTACTCTTTTCTTGATTCTCCAATTACATTCACTATTTCTGCTGGGGTGTTATCTGTGCCTGTCACTTTGCCATTACTTAGATCATTCAAGGCACTGTTGAATTCCTCTATAGATATAGGTGGACCTATCATGTCAATATCTACACTGCTCTCTTCTTCCAGAATTTCCCCCTCATTAGCAGTATCTTCTCCTGCATATAGTTCCTCAGTATACTCTTTCCATCTTTCGCATACATCCTCTAATTCGAAAAGTAGGTCTCTGTTTTTATTCTTGACCATATTTGTTTTTGTTCTTGGCTTCATCTGCATTGATTTAATTTTAGAGTAGGCTGTCAAGCATACAGTAATCTGCAAGTTGTGACTCATGTCAGTGTCAAAAATGCCTGTCACTTAGGTTCTGAGGCTATCCTCAGATTGTACAGATGGCTAGCAAAAGTGGCAAAGACTACTTCGTTCATGGGGTGTAAGCATAGGTCACAGTTTGCAGTGAGTTGATCAGGGCCTGTTGGTTTGGAACGGAGTGAAGCTCCATCAGTTCTGTGGCAGCCTTGACTGCAGATTTCTGGACTTGCATTATGGAGTGGTATGTCTGGGGTGCTTTACACAGAAGATGCAGCTACTCAGGTAGTGGGAACACTTGTGGAATGCACATGGCAATTTTTTGAGCTAGGTGATAGTTTGAGGTCCTCTGATGGAAAGTTCACGAGTCAGTACACAGAGAATGAAATCAGATCACATATAAAGTAAAAGTACTTTGAATGTCAACAGTTTAACAGTAAATAGTTGAAACATTTGTAACAGTATTTCAGAATGTACTGCCCTCCAGAAAAGCTGATGTGCTCAAATGATACTTTGAACTAAGAAGTGGATGAAACCCAAAGTATAACGCTCCAAAGTATGAAGTGACGCATGGAATATACACTACTGGCCATTAAAATTGCTACGCCAAGAAGATGACATGCTACAAATGCAAAATGTAACTGACAGGAAGAAGATGCTGTAATATTCAAATGATTAGCTTTTCAGAGAATTCACACAAGGTTGGCACCGGTGGTGACACCTACAATGTGCTAACATGAGGAACGTTTCCAACGATTTCTCATGCACAAACAGCAGTTGACCGGTGTTGCCTGGTGAAATGTTGTTGTGATACCTCATGTAGGGAGGAGAAATGCATACCATCACATTTCTGACTTTGATAAAGGTCGGATTGTAGCCTATCATGATTGCGGTTTATTGTATCGCAACATTGCTGTTCGCGTTGGTTGAGATCCAATGACTGTGAGCAGAATATGGAATCGGTGGGCTCAGGAGGGTAATACAGAAC